>NC_092046.1:132796347-133101422 GCF_003086295.3 Arachis hypogaea
CACTGGCAGAATGTCCAGCAGGACTTGCATCGGCCGAAGTCTGGTCAGTCTGACAGCCGCTCATCAGGATCCCACCATCAGGAAAGCCACGCTTAGTTGATCCGGCGTATGCCTCATGCTTGTTTCCAACAGGTGTCTCCATGGCAGGTTTTGCGTATCCCTCATCATTCTCATCCAGCTTCTGCTTGAGAAACTCTTGGGCAAGACTACCCACCATCCCCAAGAATCCACCCTGTTCTCCACCTCCACCACCTTGTTGGAGTTTGCTGAAGATAACATTCATGAACTTCTTTACTTTAGGGCTAGAGTCTTCCCCAAAAACATCAAAGAGTGTAGGTCTCAGCTTCCCAACATCTATATCATCTTTACCAGTTTTTTGCTTGAGTATATCAATGAGAGTTGAAAGTGGCAGAGACCTGTTCTTTACATAGCCATATTCACCACGCGGAAGTTCAAAATCCCTGTCTTCAGCTTCATCGTCATCCCTGTGTCTACCATGATGCTTCAATGATGAGGGGATATGAATCCCACGAGACTCGATGGCATCTTCCACCTTCCGGTGTAGGAAGCTTGATAATCCAAACCCTGAGCCGGAGCCAGAGCCAGAGCCAGCATCTTCCTCCTTTGTGCTATGCCCTATCTGCTCCTTAGCTTCTTCAACTAGGCCACCACTGTGACAAGAATCTGAGATAATTGTGAGCTTACAACCTCTTGGGATCCCGTCTACAAATTCCCTGAAATCATCATCTGGCAAACACAAAACCAAGCAGTTCATTACTTTCCACAGAAATCACAGCAGCACAATCTAGTTTGGCTAAAGGCCGGAATCTTGTAAAGTAATAGAGTTGGAGAGTAATTATAATTAGATCAATAGCCTATATTGTACATAGATCTTATTAAATAATCCAAGACTAATTACTCTCTTCACTCTATCGCTTTAAAAGTTTCATCACTTTAGTTCATCCAAACTCATCTACTTCTGCTTTTAAATAGAACAAGCAAAAGGAAAAGGAAATCAAATAAATCATATGAAATACTATAACTATCAGCTGGGAATAGCAATAGAATCAGAATCATTTAAAAAATATAAAGTATAAATCACCATTAACGGCAACCAAAATTTGACATCAGACTCCGAAAAGAGCAAAAATGTTGCACTAGTTATACTATAAAGTTAAAGCATCCGAATTTTCTTAGGTATCTTCAGCTTTAATATAAAAACAAGCATATACTGAAAATCATAAAAAAGACACCTTCAACCTCTAAAGCTACCCGATCCGGATCGGATCTATTTATTCGTTATCTCTAAACGATCAACAGCAAAAAGAGTAAAGCAACTTTACGTGAACGAATAATTCGATCAAATAAAGTTGACCGGTGATTTAACTATCAAGAAAAATGAGAATTGCTTCCATGACTCGTTAGTGTATACTCAATTACTCATTAAGATACTCGTAACCGTTGGATCACACTTCATCCACCGGCGATGAGTGGAAAATGAGAAAAACACGAGTCAAAAAACTAAAAAAGAGAGTAAAGAGATAAGGTTAAGAGTTGACCAGTGATGAGGTTCATATCGCAAGGAACAATGCACTCGTCATAGCCAGTGTCATCGTCCTCGCCGGTCTCGGCGGGGAGGCGGGTGCCGTGGCCGCTGTAGTGGACGAACAAGACGTCGCCAGGACGGGCAGATCGGACGAGGCGGGAGAGGGCGGAGCGTATGTTCTTGCCGGTTGGCTGAGTGTAGGAGTCGTCGGTGTCGATGAGGACGGTGATGTCATCCTCCGAGAAACCGTAACGGTCGACGAGGCATTTGTGCATCCGCCAGACGTCGTTGATGCATCCTTTGAGCTCAGCCTTGGTTCCCGGATAGTTGCATCCGATCAGTACCGCCTTTTTCGCCATTGTATCTGACTCACTCTTTCTTTCTCTCTCTCTTTATCAATGATTGTTCTTTCTGTCTTTCTGATAAGACTTTCGATCGATCAACAACGATAACATAACACGATCATTTTTAATATTTTAATAAAAATTATTAAAAATGTAACCTTCCCCCTTTATCAACTGTAGGTAACGGTGAACTCTAAAATTAATTTAAAGTCACCAAAAAAAACTGTAGGTAACGGTGCATAAATAATCAATGTTATTTAAAGCCTAGGGAGACAATGAGTTTATAGAGATAAAATTGAAATTATAATTCGTTATAGTTAATTTAATTAATTTTTAATAATTTTTAATTTTTACTTTAAAAAAAATAAAAATCTGGTTATGGAAGTTACATATTTTTCAATTTTACACGTGTAAAGAATGTGGCAGTTTTTTTTTTCAATCGGAATGGATCTTTTCAATTGTTAAAAAAAATTGAGAGGGTATAAAGTGTTATCTCTAATCTTTTATTGTTCTTTCTCGTATTTATTTTTGGTCTCACTTATAAAATTAATGGTAAAAGATCACACTTTACTCCCTCAATTGTTAAAAAAATTGAGAAGATCCATTTTTTCGGTAGTCTCTTCCACTCTCTCTGACGCTGCGAAAATCACCACCATCCGCCGCCCAGAACGCAACCCGACGCCGCCCAGCTGTCCGAGAACGTCCGACGAAGACACCCCTTTGCATGTTGCGTTCGTCGCGTAGCCCACTAATGCAGCGGTTGTGCAGCCCCTGGCAGCGGGCGAATTTTACCGTCCCAGCGTCTTCATCTGCGATATACAGCGGGTGGGGATATTGTCACGTGTACGGTGATTTGGAGTTCGGTGGGTTTGTCCACTATGGATGTGGTGATATCAAAAAGGGAGTATTTTGTTTTATGGTGATGCGGAGGTTTTCGGCCATCAATTTGGCTTTGTTAGATTTTGCTCCCCTTATGTTTAGTTATTTTAATTTTTAATTGGATGGTTAAAAAAAATCTATAAAAATATGATATGTGTTACGGTGGGTAACCGGAGATTAGTGGGCCGGATGACGTTGGTTGACCCAAACGTGTGAGGGAGGTGGCCAGCTGGTGCACCTGAAACTCGGTGTTCCTCCGTTCGACTTGTGCGTCTGGAAGAATGGGGGGTGGTACCTGCAATGACACTCCAATGCCTAAGTTAGCAAGAGTGTGAGCAAGTTGAGAAAGTATTGGGACTTAGTGATACCTGAGGGATGTCAGGGTATTTATAGTGGTGAACCAATAACCACCGCTGAAGTAGTGCCACCTTTTTAGGTGGATAACCGTTCCCATATCTTAGGGAGGTTAAGATATGGCTCTACAAAGTGGTTAGAGAGTTTCTAGGGGCAGTTACTTATTCGAATGAGTGTTATCTGCCAGCTAACCCTCGTATCCGACTTCTTTGGAGCAGGTCGTGTTCAGTACCGACTTCTGGGGATGAAGGCTGGTACTGGGGGAGGGCCAACCCCTTTGGGTTGGGCTTCTTTGCTTGGATCCTGGGCCCTATTTATTGGGCCAGGGTATGAACAGTGCCCCTACTCGAGCCCAATTTATTTTTAAGAGTTGGGTTCGAGTATTCAACTCGGGGTCGTAGCCGATTTGTGAGAGGACCGACGTGATGGTTTGAGAACCGACGTGATTTTTCGTGACCTTTTGGTTCTGACAGTTACGTCTAATCAAGCGTCGTGTCCGTTAGGGGTGTGCGTAGGGATTTAATAGCCTTGGTAACGGTGCATCCTCATTAATGATTGCCCCGATTTTACCGTTATGCCCCTAACGTTCTTATAAATATTTTCCCTCTCTTTCGTTGTTTCGTTTCTGCGATCTTTCAAATTTTCCTTGCCTTCGTTCGTGCTGCGTTCTTGCGTCTTCAAAGGCTTTTTGCTTCCAACTCTTATTTCCGGATAAAGGTTAGTTCTTTAATATGCCTTTGTAGATAAATTTGGTTTGTAGACTTTAGTTTCGCATCCTCCTCCCTTTAGAGACCGTGTTGGTGACATTTCTTTTCCCCTTGTAGGTTTGTTACCCCCCTTTTTTATAAAAAGAAATGGCTTCTGTAGATGCTCTCTCTCACTGGGTTGATGTCACGGTTTTAGGGGAGGAGCCCTCAGTCGATTCTGAGTTCATTACCAACCTTCGCACTCATCACAGAATTTGTACTTCTGAGGATGACGAACCAAAATACGAATTGGTAGTCCCGGGTCCTGAAGACCGGGTTTGTTTTGGAAGAGTCGATGAGGCGGCCCCTCATTTTTTCTTTATGTATGAGTGCATGATCACCCGTTTGGGTGTTTTTCTTCCTTTTTCGAATTTTGAGATATCTGTTTTGCGTCACTGTCGAGTCGCTCCCACCCAGCTTCACCCCAACTCTTGGGGTTTTTTGAAAATTTATCAATTTGTCAGCCAGGCTTTAGAGTTCCCGACTTCTTTAAAGATTTTTTTCCATCTTTTCCATATGACAAAACCCTTCAGTGGGCTAAACAATAAACAACAGTGGGTGTCGTTCCGAGCCATACAAGGTCGGAGACTTTTTACCCTTTTTGACGAGTCCTTTCATGACTTCAAGAACTACTTTTTCAAAGTGCAAGCTGTAGAGGGTCACCACCCCTTTTTCCTGGATGATCATTCTTCTCCCCGATTTCCTTTATATTGGCTGGAGGCCTCCCCTTGCGAGAAATATGGTCTGGATGACTTAAATGAGGTAGAGGCAGCCATTGTGGGGTTCCTCCGAGAAGCGTGGGGGAGGGCCCCATACTTGGATACTAAAAAATTTCTCCAGGGGTCGCCGACCTTTGTTCAGTCACAATTAGGTAGCTTTTTGTGTTTCTTGCTTGTTTCCGACTTGCAATTTCTTTTACCGACTTTGTCTGATTTTGGCTACCAATTTGTTTTTTGTAGAGATGGCAAAGAAAAACGCTCAAGAGTCTTACCAGAGGGTTCAGGAAGCCAAGGCAAAGTCTCGAGCCAGGTCTGGAGGTGTTAGGATGGTTGTCTCTCCTCCTCCTCCTCCTCGGAACGTTGGGACTCCTTCTCAGCCTATTGTAATTTCTTCCTCTGCTTCCTCTCTGCCACCCCCTTCCGTCCGACCTACTCCCGAACCAGAGCCAAAGAAGCGCAAGACCTTAGAGTCTGGCGCTTCTGGTGAGGCGGACGCTCTTGCGTTCGTCCGAAAGAACATCTATCCTCATGCTCGTATGAGTATGGATGATGTTTCTGTTCGGCACTACCTCACTACTGTGGTTGAGGAGAGTCTCAAGACGGCGGGGGTTTGTGGCAAACTCTTGGATATATTTGAGAAGACTTCCATCAGCTCTTTAGGGACGACCTCGAGGGTCGAGGAGCTGGAGGGTAGGCTTCGTATATATCAGGAGCATGAGAAGGAGTTGGAGGGGAAAGTCGCCAAACTGGAGGGGGAGAGGAACAGCCTCCGAGAGAAGGGGCAGAAGTTGCAAGCCCAATGCAACATGGAGGTGGAGTTGAGGAAGGCAGCGCAAGCCAGCTACAATAGTTTATTTGCTGATCTTGTGTCTGTAAAGAACGACTTACTGAACGCTCGGAAGGCCTACACCGAGTTGGAGGACTCTATTGCGGATGGTGCTGATGAGGCCTGGAGGATTTTCAAGGAACAGGTCGGAGTTATTGCTCCTGACTTGGACCTTTCTCCTTTGGACCCTGATAAGATTGTTATTGATGGTGCCATCGTGGATCCTCCTGCCCCCATAGTGGAATCTGAGTCTGATTTAAAGACTCGGGGGCAGAGGATCGTAGAGTCCCCTCCTCGCTCTAAGGACGCCCCGAGTTCTTCTGCCGTTCCTCCGACTTCCTCTTCAACTCCTGCTCCTGGCGTTCCCCCTGACTCTGCTGGTGGTGATCTTCTAAAAAAGTGATTTTGGCTATTGGGGCCCGGCCTGTGGGCCCCTCTTTTTAAACTCTTTATATTTATTTGTTGGTGTTTTGAACAATTTTTTGGCCTTTTAAGGTCGTAAACAAAACAGTAATGCCCCTTTTTAATAGGGGTTTAATTTATCGTTAGATAAATACCCTTTTTGGATAAGGGTTTTGAGTTACCTTATGCGCGCATGCTTTTCGTGGTTCCTTTGACTCTTTGATCTTTTCTGGAAAAAATCTTTTCTTTGGGATTTGCCTGCTTTTCTGAATTTCCTTGATTCTCAAGGCAGCCTTTTTCTTAGTTTTTCCTTATCTCTTTTTGTTATTCCTAGTACTCAATTTTGTTTTATTGAGTTTTTCGTGACTTAGGCTACTTTTGCGATTCATTTTAATTGTACTCGGTTTCGCATTCCGCCCTGTGAGTCGGACCGATCCCGAGTTTATCATGATCGACTTCTATAGCCTCTTTACACCGACTTGTACCTCGTCGTTTTATCCTGACGACCATCTAGGTCGGTTCATGGGATTTTTACGTTTTGTCGAGCTTAAATCGGCGCGTTTCGTAGAAAGAAAATTTAAAAGGGAATTTTGAAAGAGATATTTAAAATGAAAGAGTTCTTTATTAATTGAGGAGGTACCTTATTGCTACTAAGGGCTTTTGCTAATTTATTTCCCTTAGCCCCTACTGTGATGCCTCGTTAAAAACCCTTCTTCAGAAAAAACCCTTTGATTCTGGGAAAAAATCATGAAGCTGGGAAAAGAGTACATCAGGGAGTAGGGTTTGCTTTTAACTGTAGTACCTTTTCATATTACAAGCATGCCATGACCTTGGTAACTCGGTGCCGCCTAAGTCAGTCACCTTATAATAGCCTTTTCCTAAGACCTCCTTGATTTTGTATGGTCCTTTCCAATTGGCGGCGAGCTTTCCCTCCCCAGATTTGTTGACCCCAATGTCGTTTCTGATTAAGACTAAGTCATCTGGGGTGAAACTCCTTCGAATGACTTTTTTGTTGTACCTTGTAGTCATCCTTTGTTTCAATGCTGCTTCTCTTATCTGAGCTTCTTCTCGGACTTCAGGGAGCAAGTCGAGTTCTTCTTTATGTCCCTGTATATTCCTGATCTCATCGTGGAAAATCACTCTTGGGCTTTGCTCATTGACCTCTATTGGGATCATGGCTTCTACGCCATAGACTAGTCGGAAGGGTGTTTCTCCAGTGGCGGATTGGGGAGTTGTTCTGTAAGCCCATAGTACTTGTTGGAGCTCTTCAGCCCAAGCCCCTTTCGCGTCTTGTAACCTTTTCTTCAGCCCTGCCAGAATGACTTTGTTGGCTGCTTCGGCTTGCCCATTGGCTTGTGGGTGTTCCACCGAGGTGAACTAGTGTTTAATTTTCATACTGGCTACCAGGCTTCTAAAGGTGGAGTCGGTGAACTGGGTTCCGTTATCTGTGGTAATGGAATAAGGTATCCCATACCTTGTGATTATATTTTTGTAGAGGAACCTTCGACTCCTCTGTGCAGTGATGGTGGCCAGTGGTTCTGCTTCTATCCACTTTGTGAAGTAATCTATTCCCACTATTAGGTATTTAACTTGTCCTGGCGCTTGGGGAAAAGGACCTAACAAATCCATTCCCCATTTTGCAAAGGGCCATGGAGAAGTGATACTAATGAGCTCTTCTGGGGGAGCCACGTGGAAATTTGCATGCATTTGGCATGGCTGGCACTTTTTCACAAATTCTGTGGCATCTTTCTGTAAGGTTGGCCAGTAAAATCCAGCTCGGATTACTTTCCTGGCCAATGACCTGGCTCCGAGATGGTTCCCGCAGATTCCGCTATGTACCTCCTCCAACACCTCGGTGGTTTTTAAGGTCGGTACACACTTTAACAATGGTGTTGATATCCCCCTTCTGTAGAGAACATTTTTCACCAAAGTATAATATTGTGCTTCCCTTCGGATTTTCTGGGCTTCTTTTTCCTCCTTAGGGAGGATGTCGAATTTTAGGTATTCGACTAAGGGGTTCATCCATCCGAGGTTTAATCCGACCACTTCAAAGACTTTTAGTGTGTCTTCTGTTTTTACCACTGAGGGTTCCTGGAGGGTCTCTTGAATCAAGCTTTCGTTATTTCCTCCTGGCTTGGTACTTGCTAGCTTGGATAGGGCGTCTGCTCTGCTGTTTAGATCCCGAGTTATGTGCTTCACCTCGGTTTCTGCAAAGCGCCCCAAGAGCTCCGAGGCTTTCTCCAAGTACCTTTTCATAGTTGGGTCTTTTGCCTGGTACTCCCCACTTATTTGAGAGGTCACCACCTGGGAGTCGCTGTATACCATCACTTTCGTAGCACCGACTTCTTCAGCCAGCTTCAATCCTGCGATCAAGGCTTCGTATTCTGCCTGATTATTTGAAGCTGGGAATTCGAACTTGAGGGAAACTTCTATCTGGGTTCCCCTTTCATCTACCAATATTATGCCTGCGCCGCTTCCTGTTTTATTGGAGGATCCATCCACGTAGAGTTCCCAGGTAGTCGGTTTGTCCTCTTGATCCCCTGCATATTCAGCAACGAAGTCGGTGAGGCACTGGGCTTTAATCGCCGTCCGAGTTTCATACTTTAAGTCGAACTCGGAGAGCTCTATTGCCCATTGTACCATTCTTCCTGCAATATCCGTTTTTTGGAGGATCTGCTTCATGGGTTGGTTCGTGCGGACTCTTATTGTGTGAGCCTGAAAGTAAGGCCGTAGCCTTCGAGAGGCTATTACTAAGGAGTAGGCAAACTTTTCTAATTTGTGGTACCTTAGCTCAGGGCCCTGTAGAACTTTACTGATGAAGTAGATTGGGTGTTGCCTGACCTCCTCTTCTCTTATCAAGGCTGCTGAGACAGCCCTGTCTGCCACGGAGAGGTATAGGATGAGGTCTTTTCCGGCTATAGGTCGGGTCAAGATAGGAGGCTGGCTCAAAAACTTTTTGAACTCCTGGAACGCCTCCTCGCATTCGGGGGTCCACTCAAACTGGTGCCCCTTTTTTAGTAGGGAGAATAGTGGAAGGGATCTTAATGCTGATCCTGCCAAAAATCTGGAGAGAGCTGCTAGTCGGCCATTCAGCTGTTGGACTTCTCTCAAACAAGTCGGGCTTTTCATCTCTAAGATAGCTCTACACTTGTCGGGATTGGCTTCGATCCCTCTTTGTGTTGGCATGAATCCTAGAAATTTTCCTGCCTCCACTGCGAAGGCGCACTTTGCAGGGTTTAGTCTCATCCCGTGCAACCTTATGGTATCAAAGACTTGTGAGAGGTCGGATAGGAGGTCCACTTCTTCCTTGGTTTTTACCAGCATATCGTCGACATAGGCTTCCATTAAGCTCCCTAAGTGGGGGGCAAACACCTTATTCATCAGCCTCTGATATGTGGCCCCTGCATTTTTCAATCCAAATGGCATGACCACGTAGCAATAGTTGGCTCTGGGCGTGATGAATGATGTTTTTTCCTGGTCTGGTTCGTACATCGGGATTTGGTTATACCCTGAGTAGGCGTCCATGAATGACAGGTATTGATACCCCGAGCTAGAGTCCACTAGGGCGTCAATGCTTGGTAGTGGATAGGGGTCCTTGGGACATGCCTTATTTAAGTCGGTGTAGTCGACGCACATTCTCCATTTACCATTTTGTTTTTTGACTAGCACTACATTGGCTAGCCATGTTGGGTATTTGACTTCTCTGATGAAGCCGGCTTCTAGGAGCGCCTGCACTTGTTCTTCTACTACTAGGGCTCGCTCTGGGCCGAGCTTGCGTCTTCTTTGTTGTACAGGTCGAGACCCTGAGTAGACCGAGAGCTTGTGAGACATGAGCTCGGGATCTATCCCAGGCATGTCGGAGGCCTTCCAGGCGAAGAGATCGGAGTTATCTCTTAGGAGCCTAGTCAACCCTTGTCTTAGGGTTTCCCCTAGGTTGGCTCCTATGTGAGTGTTTTTTCCTTCCTCTTCGCCGACCTGAATTTCCTCAGTTTTTCCCCCGGGCTGTGGTCGTAGCTCTTCTTTAACCCTTGCTCCCCCGAGTTCTATTGTGTGGACTTCTCTGCCTTTTCCTCTCAGGTTTAGGCTTTCATTGTAGCACTTCCTTGCCAGCTTCTGATCTCCCCTCACCGTCGCTATTCCCGACGAGGTCGGGAACTTCATGCATAGGTGGGGTGTCGATACCACCGCTCCAAGTCGATTAAGGGTAGCCCTGCCGATTAAAGCATTATAAGCCGACCCCACGTCGATGACTATGAAGTCTATACTCAGAGTCTTTGATTTTTCCCCCTTTCCAAAGGTGGTGTGGAGGGGTAAAAATCCTAGTGGCTTTATCGGCGTGTCACCTAATCCGTATAAGGTGTCGGGGTAGGCTCTTAACTCTTTCTCATCTAAACCTAGCTTGTCGAAAGCGGGCTTAAAGAGGATGTCTGCTGAGCTTCCTTGGTCTACTAGGGTTCTGTGTAGATGGGCATTTGCCAGGATCATAGTAATTACCACTGGGTCATCGTGCCCAGGGATTACTCCTCGCCCGTCTTCCTTTGTGAATGAAATGGTCGGAAGATCGGGGGACCCCTCTTCGACCTGGTAGACTCTCTTGAGATGTCTTTTTCGGGAGGATTTTGTGAGTCCCCCTCCCGCAAATCCTCCTGAGATCATATGGATATGTCTCTCCGGAGTTTGTGGTGGTGGATCTCTTCTATCCGCATCTTCTCGCTTTCTTTTTCCATGACCGTCCGACCTTTCTATGAGATATCTGTCAAGCCGACCTTCTCTGGCTAGCTTTTCTATCACATTTTTAAGGTCGTAACAGTCGTTTGTGGAGTGTCCATATATCTTATGGTACTCGCAGTAATCACTGCGGCTCCCCCCTTTTTTATTCTTGATGGGTCTGGGGGGAGGCAGCCTTTCAGTATTGCAAATTTCTCTGTATACGTCCACTACAGGAACTTTCAATGGAGTATAAGAGTGATATTTTCTTGGCCTATCAAGGCCGAGCTCTTCCTTCTTCTTCGCTTCCCTCTCCCTTTCTTTCGTTGAGGGAGGGGGCCCGATTCGCAAACTCGGGTCTCTTAGCCTAGCGTTTTCTTCCATATTGATGTACTTTTCAGCTCTTTCCTGTACATCATTTAAAGAGGCGGGGTGTCTTTTTGATATGGACTGTGAGAAGGGACCTTCTCTAAGACCATTGACTAGCCCCATGATGACCGCTTCGGTGGGCAGGTCTTGAATCTCCAAACATGCTTTGTTGAATCTTTCCATATAGGCCCGTAAGGACTCCCCGACCTCCTGTTTTATTCCCAGGAGGCTTGGTGCATGTTTTACTTTGTCCTTCTGGATGGAGAACCTCATCAAGAATTTTCTTGAGAGGTCTTCAAAACTGGTAATTGACCTCGGAGGGAGACTGTCGAACCACTTCATCGCTGCTTTGGACAAGGTTGTCGGGAAAGCTTTGCATCGCGTAGCGTCTGAAGCGTCGGTCAGATACATCCGACTTTTAAAGTTGCTCAGATGATGCTTTGGATCGGTGGTTCCATCGTAGAGGTCCATATCGGGGCTTCTAAAGTTTCTCGGAACTTTTGCCCTCATTATGTCCTCGCTAAACGGATCTTTCTCTCCTAAGGGAGAATCTTCTCTATCGCCTTGGGAATTCCGACCCTTGAGGGAGGATTCTAACTTTAAGAGTTTTCTTTCTAACTCTTTTCGTCGCTCCATCTCCTCTTTTAGGTTCTTTTCAGCTTCCCTTTGTCGTTCCCGCTCCTGCTCTAGCTACTCGAGGCGGCTATGAATTAGCCCCATAAGCTCACTAGCGAGAGGGGGTCCTTCTTTTTCTGACTCGCGCCCCCCCGAGGAGTTTGCCTTCGGATTTTTGATTCCGGAAGTACCTTCCTTATTTTGATCATTAGCTTCCTGGTGGAGGTTCTGATCTGCTTCATTGTTTCCGGTGTTCAAATTCTCTTGATCAGAATCTGTCTCCACATGACCTTCTTCAAGGGATCTTTCCGCCATCACTGGTCAATCTCTCGGGTCCCCGGCAACGGCGCCAATGTTACGGTGGGTAACCGGAGATTAGTGGGCCGGATGACGTTGGTTGACCCAAACGTGTGAGGGAGGTGGCCAGCTGGTGCACCTGAAACTCGGTGTTCCTCCGTTCGACTTGTGCGTCTGGAAGAATGGGGGGTGGTACCTGCAATGACACTCCAATGCCTAAGTTAGCAAGAGTGTGAGCAAGTTGAGAAAGTATTGGGACTTAGTGATACCTGAGGGATGTCAGGGTATTTATAGTGGTGAACCAATAACCACCGCTGAAGTAGTGCCACCTTTTTAGGTGGATAACCGTTCCCATATCTTAGGGAGGTTAAGATATGGCTCTACGAAGTGGTTAGAGAGTTTCTAGGGGCAGTTACTTATTCGAATGAGTGTTATCTGCCAGCTAACCCTCGTATCCGACTTCTTTGGAGCAGGTCGTGTTCAGTACCGACTTCTGGGGATGAAGGCTGGTACTGGAGGAGGGCCAACCCCTTTGGGTTGGGCTTCTTTGCTTGGATCCTGGGCCCTATTTATTGGGCCAGGGTATGAACAATATGTATGTTGTTTCATGTATGATATAAAATATATAAAGATAGAATAATATTTTAACAAACAGAGTTAATGATAATAAATAGAATTAATGACAATAAATAAGAAGATAGTTTTTCCTTAAATAGTTTAATAATAATATTAAATTTATTATTAATTGTGAGATTATATTAGTAAAAGTTATTGAATGAAAAGAGATAATAATAAAAAAATTTTAAATTTAAAGAGAAATCTTATGTAATAATAGAGTAATAGTCTAATAGATAAAATGTTATTATTTATTTATTTATCTATTTTTATTATATAAAAATTAATACAAATTTATTATAGAATAAACTTGTATCATATTAATCTTTGTGATTGAAGTCACCAGAAAAAAATAATTGTGTGTGGCAATTTTATAATTTTCCAATAGTAATGGTACAAAACTTTAATAGTCTTAATCAATTAAATTTAATACCTATTATTATTGAAAAGTAACGGTTACATATAATTAATATTTATATTAAAACGGTAATAGTAACTATTTTTAGTTGCAAATATTTAAAAAGTTTTTATGTAAAATTGATGGTTAAAAATAGTTAGATGATGACAGATAAAAGAAGATAGGAAAGAGAACGACACCAACATTTATTGATACGAGTTCTATGGGATAAACTGAGAACTGTCATATGCCAATTGGTCCAATTACAAGAGCAACAACTAAGAGAATAAAAGAAGGTTTTGCAAACATGGCTAAATCATGTGTTTAGGAGATGCATCAAGAATTGGGCAAGACAATGATTAACGATTATCAAAAGTCACACGTCTTACTATTTTACAAGATGCATTGAAAACCCTCATTAGTTAAGATGAATTAAAAGAGACATCACTTTCTTAGAATTTATTCTATGTTTATTTTATTTTTTTGTTATTTGATTGTTTTAGGCCCAATTATGATTTGTCCCATATTTTATTCTAGTGAACTTATGAGTTAGGGATTTAAATTTAAGAGGTATAAAAACCCTCTAAAACCTGGTAACTATTTCTTTTCCTTAATTTTATGAATGAAATTTTCTTTGAGTTTCTTTGAGAAACTTGGGTGTGAACAGGTGAGGTAGAGTAATTCTCTTAGCTGTATCAGGAAATCAAATTGAGGTAGAGGAGTCCCTTTCTTTGATCTTCTGTCTTATCCTGGGTTACGTTCCGTATCATTTGGTATCAGATTTCAGGTATTAGATTAATTTTCATTAGTCTACGTTCACCCTTTTTGTGTTCTATATAAATTTAAAAAAAAAAAATTTCCAGCCATGCATAGTCACTTTATCCTTACGTCTTGTTCTTTTCTTGTTTATTGGCTTTTAATTCCTTTCCCTAGGATTACTCTCTTTCCTTGCTGCCTTTGTATTCATCATTATTCTTTTCGTCTTTCATTTTTATTACTTTATTATCATTCTTCTCATTATTAGTAAAAAAAAAAAAGAGTATGCACTTTGAAATTTCTTCTTATAATTAGTAAATTTTCTTTTGCCAACACACCTTGAGTACCAAAAAAAAAAACAAAATAAAGAATACATACTTAAGAGTACATACTTTAAAGTTTACAGTAGCACTCAAGCAAAAAAAAAAAAAAAACACAAAAAAAGAGTTGTGTTCTTATAAAAAAAACAAAGCAACAATCTCGAAAAAAAATCATTACGTACGTTATTATTATTATTCTTATTCTTATTATTTTATTTTTTTTATTATTCTTATCTTTTGTCTTTTGTGTCTTTGTCCCTTTTTATTATTCTGTCCATCTTTTTCTCTTATCGTTGCGTCGGATTTTCTCTATCTTTTATTTTTATTTGATTTCTAAAGTGCAACAGTCAAAGAGATTCAAGAGTGGTAAAAGGCAAGAGTGGTAAGTTCAATCGAGGGTAAAAGCCAATTTTGAGAATAAACACGAGTGTCAATCTTTGAGTGAAACACGTGAGCGAGTGATTGTGAGGTCCTTTTATAACATTTTTGTTACAGGTTCATTGTTATGGTAGCTCATTCCGAAGATACTTTAGTTGACATGGAGTTGATGCAAAGGGCCATTCAACACTTAACTAATCGCTTGACTGAATTGGAAGCATGGAAGTAAGAGGTGACACAGACACTATCCAAGATTACTAAACAAGGACCTTTCCGGAATCGGCATCAGAATCATGTACCTTCTGATGATGACTCTGATGGGGTTATAACACCTCGACCTAAAAGTCAAGATAGCAATATCAACGTCATCAAGATGCAAATACCACCATTCAAAGGGAGAAATGATCCTGAAGTTTATTTGGAGTGGGAACGTAAGGTGGAAAGAATTTTTGCTTGTCATAATTACTCTGAGGCAAAGAAGGTTCGTTTGGCAGCAGTTGCATTCTCTGACTATGCCTTGCTTTGGTGGGATGAACTAGTGAAGACACGACGGTGGAATGATGATCACCCTATAGAGCCTTGGGATCTTATGAAGCGCCTCATGAAGAAACGATTTGTGCCTTCGTACTACTACAGGAAAGTGCATCAGAAGTTACATCGACTGACTCAAGGCTCCAAGTCCGTTGAAGACTACCATAAGGAAATGGAAATGCTTATGATTACTGCCAACATAGAAGAGGACACTGAGGTTACTATGGCACGATTTGTGGGTGGTTTGAATAGAGCAATTGCTGATGTGGTGGAGTTACATCATTATGTGGAGATGGAGGATTTGGTCAGTATGGCAATGAAGGTGGAGAGGCAACAACAAAGAAGAGCACCAAGAGGATTATCGCATGCTAATCCGAAGTGGGAGTCTCGTAGTGCTGACACAAAAAATACTAAGGGTGTTGAATCCAATGCATTGCTTGATGCTACGAAGAAGAAAGGTAATTCTAACTCTTCTTCTGCTACTTCTAGACATCGAGATATTAAATGCTTCAAGTGTCATGGTATGGGTCATTATGCTAGTGATTGCCCAAATAGGAGATTGATGGTTATTAGAGGAGATGATATTGTGTCTGATTTTGATCATGGTGATGACTCTGATCATAATAGCATGCCATCTTTGGAGGATTGTTCTGATGGTGATGTTGAGTATGCAGTCCATGGTGAATCTCTTGTTGTTAGACGTGCTTTGAATTTGTAGGTGAAAGAAGATAGTCTAGAGCAACGCCACAATCTTTTTCACACTAGATGCTTGGTGGGTGGAAAAGTGTGTAGTCTAATTATTGATAGCGGGAGTTGGACTAATGTGGCTAGTACACTTATGGTGGAGAAATTGGTTTTGACATGTGTTCGACATCCTAAACCATATACGTTGCAGTGGTTGAATGACAGTGGAAAGATCAAGGTTGACAAACAGGTGACAATTGCATTCTCTGTTGGCAAGTATGTTGATGAGGCATTGTGTGATGTGGTGCCAATGCAAGCTTGTCATTTATTATTGGGGCGACCTTGGCAGTTCGACCGTCGAGCATTTCATGATGGTTACACGAATCGATTCTCCTTTGATTTTAATGGTCGCAAGATCACTCTTGCTCTTTTATCACCTAAGGAGGTTTACCTTGACCAGTTGAAGCTTCAACAGGATACCAAGGGGAACATGGGATGTGAGATCAAAGAAAAATATAAGAGAAAAGAGGCTATGAGAGAAAAGAATATAGCAAAAGGCCCAAAGGTGAGTGAAAAGAAAGAAAAGAGTCCATGTCATGAGAGTAGTACAAATACAAAAAAAAAATTTGAGAAAGTTGAGAGCAAATTGTGTTTCTTTGCAAAAGAGAGAGATTTAAAGAGTGCTTTAATAGGCAAGAACGCTTTGTTTATGGTTTGGTTTAGGGATATTTTATTCTCTGACACTGACCTTAACCCAAATTTGCCAAATAGCTTTGTCTTTTTGTTGCAGAAATTTGCCGATGTCTTTCCTACTGACGTACCACGTGGTTTGCCTCCATTACGTGGGTTTGAGCACCAAATTGATTTTATTCCTGGTGCTAGCATTCCTAATAGACTAGCCTATAGGAGTAATCCTGAAGAGACAAATGAGCTTCAAAGGCAAGTGGAGGAGTTATTAGCCAAAGGTCACATCCGGGAGAGTATGAGTCTATGTGCTGTACCAGTTTTGTTGGTTCCAAAGAAGGATGGTACTTGGCGAATGTGTGTGGATTGTCGTGCAGTCAATAAAATTACGGTAAAGTATCGTTATCCTATCCATAGGTTAGATGACATGCTTGATGAGTTATATGGTGCATGCATATTCACTAAAATTGATTTGAAAAGTGGGTATCATCAAATTCGAATGAAACCAGGGGATGAATGGAAGAATGCATTTAAAACAAAACATGGGTTATATGAGTGGTTAGTAATGCCTTTTGGGTTAACTAATGCCCCTAGTACTTTTATGCGTCTAATGAACCATGTTTTGCGAGACTTTTTGGGTAAATTTGTTGTTGTTTATTTTGATGATATTCTCATTTATAGCACTTGTTTGGATGACCACTTGTCACATGTTTCAGCTGTTTTGGAAGTGCTTCGAAAAGAAAAATTATATGCTAATCTTAAAAAGTGCACTTTTTGTATTGATCGAGTTATATTTCTTGGTTTTGTTGTGAGTGCGAGTGGAATTGAAGTTGATGAGGAAAAGGTAAAGGCCATTCGTGAATGGCCAACGCCTAAGAATGCTTCTGAGGTACGAAGTTTTCATGGGTTAGCTGGGTTTTATAGAAGATTTGTAAAAAAAATTTCTACCATTGCTGCGTCTCTCACAGAGGTTATAAAAAAGGATGTTGGATTTAAATGGGAAAGGGAACAAGACATTGCATTTCATACCCTAAAAGACTATTTGTGTTCTGCTCCTATTCTTGTTTTACCTAACTTTGATAAAACCTTTGAGATTGAATGTGATGCTTCTGGGATTGGTATAGGTGCTGTTTTAATGCAGGAAAAACGAGCCATTGCCTTCTTCAGTGAAAAGTTGAATTTAGCTTAGCGTAAATATTTAACATATGACAAAGAATTATATGCTTTGGTTTGGGCCTTAGAGGTTTGACAACACTACCTCTTACCTAAGGAGTTTGTGATTCACACGGATCATGAATCTTTGAAGCACTTAAAAGGACAAGGTAAGCTTGATAAAAGACATGCTAAATGGGTGAAATTTATTGAAACATTTTTCTATGTGATTGCCTTTAAACAAGGTAAAGATAATGTCGTTGCTGATGCTTTATCTCGGAGGTATGCTTTGATTACTACACTTACCTCTAAGTTATTGGGATTTGAGTTTTTAAAGGAGTTGTATGTCACTGATTTTGACTTTTCTGCTATTTATGCCTCTTGTGAACATAGTGCATTTAACAAATTTTATAGACATGAAGGTTTTCTGTTTCGTGGTAATAGAATTTGTGTGCCTGCTTGTTCTATGAGGGACTTACTTGTTCTTGAATCACATAATGGGGGTTTGATGGGTCATTTTGGTGTGCATAAGACATTGGATGTGTTATCTGAACATTTTTACTGGCCACGCATGCGTAGAGATGTTGAAAAATTTTGTGCTAAGTGTGTTGCATGTAAACAGGCTAAATCTAAGTCTTAACCACATGGTTTGTATGCCCCTTTACCTATTCCTATGCATCCGTGGGTTGATATTTCTATGAATTTTGTTCTTGGTTTGCCTCGAACAAAAAAAGGTCGAGATAGCATTTTTGTTGTGGTAGACAGATTTAGTAAAATGGCTCATTTTATTGCATGCCATAAAACTGATGATGCAACAAATATTGTTGATCTGTTCTTTAGAGAGGTTGTGCGTTTGTATGGTGTTCCCCAAACTATTGTTTCTGATCGTGACGTAAAATTTTTGAGTCATTTTTGGAAAGTTTTATGGGGTAAATTAGGCACAAAATTATTATACTCTACTACTTGTCATCCTCAAACTGATGGTCAAACTGAAGTAGTAAATAGAACTTAGGGACCTTATTACGTGTTTTTGTTGGTAAGAATTTGAAAACTTGGGAAGATTGTTTACCTTTTATTGAGTTTGCTTATAATAGAACTATTCATTCTTCTACTGGGTTTTCTCCTTTTGAACTTGTTTATGGTTTAATCCTTTAACTGTTTTGGACTTATTTCCTTTGCCTTTGAGTGATATTGTTAGCTTGGATGCAGAAGGTAAAGCTGAAAAGGTTAAAGCAATGTACTTGAAAGCACGTGAATCGCTTGAACAGAAAAATAAGTTGATAGCCCAACGGGTGAATAAAGGTCGAAGACAACTTATCTTTGAACCTGGTGACTGGGTATGGGTTCATTTGAGAAAGGAGAGATTTCCTACTCAAAGAAAATCCAAGTTAGACCCTAGGGGCGATGGTCCATTTCAAGTGCTCGAAAGGGTCAATAATAATGCTTACAAGATTGACCTTTCAGGTGAATATAATGTATCAGCTACTTTTAATGTCTCTGACCTATCTCCTTTTGCTTGTGATGCAGATTCGAGGACGAATCTTTTTCAGGAGGGAGGGAATGATACGAGCCCTATGGGACAAACTGAGAACTGTCATATGCCAATTGTGTAATACCCGGTCTAACCAAAATTAATTAAATAATAAGTTAAATAAGAGCGAATATGGTTGGAAGATTTGGCAATTGGAATTTGATAATTCAAATATGATATTTGGATTCAGTGAATTTTTCCGAGTCGGAAAACATAGTTTTCTGCGTAAAAGCGCGCAGTGGAATTTTGACCGGCAGTACCGGCTGAGATCTGTCTGGCACTACAGCTGAGAAAATTGATTATGGGTAAATAATATTAATAAATGAGGAACTATAATTAGGGAAGGTAGAAATATTTAAAGTGCAATTTAGAGCGCTAATCTTAAAGGTTTTGGCCCAAAATTGGGCCAATAGGCAAAAATAAGTGAACCGGGCCTAAGTGGGCCCAAGACCCAACATATATAAACATTAGTCATGAGCATTTCAGCTCATTTTGCCCTAAAGAAGGGGTGTTGGGCGCTGAAATTGGGAAGAGAGAAGAGAAGAGAGAAAACCTAACTCTCTTTGATCTTCAAACCACCATAACTTGAGCTACGGAGCTCCGATTGACGAGCCGTTTGCGGCCACGCGTCGCTCTTCTCATACTCTACAATTCTATCTAAGTTTTGTGGTGAGTCTTCCATTCATCTCTGCCCAATTTTCGAAATTCCCCACTGTTACACGTTTTTAGGTAATTAGTGTTGAAATCTTGTGATTTTGGGTGTTTAGGGATACTCCAACATGGATTCTAAGTGGGTTCTATCCCTACTTCATATGGGCTGAGGTAAGAAGTGCTCAAACCCTTGTGACTTGTCATTTTTATGAGCCCTAGGTTGATGTATGTATGTGATATTGGTTATGTTAGTGTATTTGGTGATGTTGGTGCACTATTGGGAGATTGGTATTGCTTGAGGAGCTTTGGTGAGGCTTGGAGCTAAGGTTGGTGAAGACTTCCAAAGAAGAGGCTCAATTGGTTTGGCTACAAGAGGTACGGTTTAAGTTTCATTTAAGTACCGTGTGTTGTGATGAGAATTCCTAGGCTAGATGCCCCTAGGATTAAGTTTGGATTGTGTAAATGGTTGGTGCTAATATGCATAGTTGGTATGTAATGTGAATTAATGATTTGGGTTGAGAATTGTGTGGCCTTGTATGCTTGGTGTATTGAGAATTTGATGTACTGGGTAATGAGTATTAATTTGTGGTTTATGCATTTAAATTATGATATTGGGCCGGAGGCCGTGGGTTTTGGGTCGGAGGCCGAAAAAAGGTGATAAAGGTAAGTTGATGTGTGCATTGTATGATGACACAAGTGATTGGATGAATTTCAGATAATGAATATATGAATGATTGGGTTGGTTATTGAATAATAAGGTTTGAGGAGTTGAGGTGTGGGATTTGGTAAATTTGGGTGCAATTATATAGATGAGGTATGTTTGGTTTTGGTTGAGATATATTATATGGTCATATATGTGATTATGATTATTGATGCCTTGATGGTATGATGATGCATTAGAGATATGTTTGTCGTGATATATGCTTGAGGAATGATTAAGGTTGATTTGTGGGTGAAGCCACGTGATAGTGAGTACGATATTGATTATGTATAATGATGGTTGATTGGAAATAGTGTTGTTGAAATTTGGCATGAGAAAGAGTATATGATATGTAAATGTGTTTGAGTTTGAGAAAGTGTCAACGTGCGAGTTGAGGAGGCTTGATGTTGATTTTGGTATATTTTGATTGATTTCAAAGAAAAGGCTGAAATTGGCATGTTTTGATTGATTTTGAAAAGCGTTGAAAATGGCTTGTTTTGAAAATGGCACTTTATGGTTTTGTATGGAAACATGGTTTTGGGGCATACTTTGACGGGACATAACCTGGACTACGGATCTCTGTTTTCTGCCAAATCTGTTTAGAAATGAAATTGGATCCGGGATGTCCATGCCGTTCGAAGGATGGGTGAAAAACGATTTAAAATGAGAGAGTTATGTCCGTCGGAAGATTGGGGGTTGAATCTGTAAATTCTGCAGCTTTTAACTTAGAAAATTTTTAGCAGAACGACCCTACGCGCGTAGGCGCACCTGGCGCGTGCACGCCGTTCTTCCAGAAAGCACCATCCACGCGTGCGTGTGGTGTGCGCGGGCGCGTCGATGCGCTGTACCAAATACCCAGCTATTTTCCAGAGAGTTGTGCCAGGGTCGTGCCAGTTTTGTGCCTGGGCGCAAGAGCACCCACGCGTACGCGTGGCTGACGCTTGTGCGCCGTTTGGATATTTTTCAACCCGCGCGTTCGCGCGTATGACGCTTGCTCGTCGATGAGTTTTTGGCCATCCACGCGTGCGCGTGGAGTGCGCGTACGCGTGGCCCTGTTTTCATGCCAAAGTTGATTTTTGAGTTTTTAAAGCCAAACCTCATACTTTTAAGCCTCCGATCTCACCCCTTATGTATCAAATCATTATGGTATGCCTAGCAATGAGGAAGGAGCTAGGGGATGTGGTAACTTGCGAGTGAAGCAAGGGAAAAGGTTATGATCAATGACGATCAGATATGATTATATGAGATATGGAGGATGGCGGTGGAAGTACCGTGTATGCCATGAGCCGAAGGGCTATATTTATTGATAAATGGTTGGTTCTTGATTGGACCATGAGCCGGATGGCTGAGTTCTTGCCGGATACGGCGGAGCCATGTTGATAAATTGGCTAGTTCTGGATTGAACTGTGAGCCGGGTGGCTGAGTTATTGCCGAGTTACGACAAAGCCATTATGGATTATGGCTGAGTATAAAGGCATATATGATAAATTAACGAATATGATAAATGAATAATGATGAAAAATGTTGAATGTAAGCATGCTTGTGTTTTCTCTCTGGTTGTAAGGGTGACAGGGCACCGATACCCTCTAATGGCGACAGGGCGCAAATACCCTCTAATGGCGACAGGGCGCAGATACCCTCTAATGGCGACAGGGCGCAGATACTCTCTAATGGCGACAGGGCGCAGATACCCTCTAATGGTGACAGGGCACATATTCCCTCTAATGATATTAATACGCAACAGAGAGACTGTGCCCGGGTTAGCTACCGGACATGTCGGGTTGGCTTGATAACCGACAGATGATATCATCAGCCATAGGGCAGGCATTCATCATTTGCATATGTTTGAATTGTTTGGGTTTGCCTATTTGTTTTGGATTTCTACATTATATATGCTAAGTTACCTGATTATGTGCTACTTGTTCTACTTGTACCCTAATTGTGTATTACTTGCCTGTATTGCTTGTGTTTGTACAACTGAGAGGCCCCTCATGTTGGTGTCGGTGGAGGTTGAGGGCTGTTCTTGATGAGATGAATTGATGATGCGATTGCATGATGATGGTGATCATTAGTTGAGATGATTTGAGCTCCTTGGGTAGACGCAGTGATGTGGTTTCACTAGTTCCAGGGAGGGCATGATATATTGATATAGAATTGCTGAGACAGCACGACTGATGATGGCTTTGTTTATGATTCTGAAATCTGATTCGTGGGAGAGTCAGCGAGTTTGGAGTCATATGAGATGTGATCTAGATTTAGTATTCCCTTACGACAGATGCCTATTTATAGATTAGTGAGAATCTAGGCTAGATACTTGGTGAAAAGGAGTTTAGGATGCTTGGTGAGTTTTTATTGCAGTGCATTGTATTTATTTGGCACTTTTACCGTACTGGGAACCCATGGGCCCGGGGTTCTCATTCCGTATATATCTCTTGTTTTTCAGATACAGGTCCAGGTGCTCAGAAGTGAGTTGTGGGTCGTCTGAGAGACGGCGAAGATCTTTATTTCCTCTACTTTGTGTTTGATTAGAATCTCTCCACCTATGTTTTGAAAAGATTATATTATGTATTGAACTCTTTTAGAACTTGCCTATAGAGGCTCTTATGTTTCCTTTGGGAGAGATTAGGATATACTATTGTCATCTACTTTCATACTGTACCCTAGCCGGCCTAAACTTCGTGGGTCGCGACTAGTGGCTATTTACTTATGTTATATATATCTATCTGTTATCTATCTCTTAATCTCCTCTACGCCTTGTCCGTATATCGTTTTCGGCTTCACGGTTTATCTTTTGTTGTCGAAACGTGAGTGATACGTCTTCGCGATTTTATTTCTACTCTTTTCAGGCTTCTCGATTAATACTCTTTTCGAAATTACCTATATTTATATATTAAAAATCCACCTGAGAGTCGTACCACCGTAATATCATTGACTTATGACTCGAGCATAAGGATTTGAATATTAAGGTGTTACATTATGGTATCAGAGCAGTTCGTCCTCGTGAGCCTGAGGGATGGAACTGCTTATGCTTCAATGCATACTCTGAGTCTGTGCCTGTGCTAGTTAGGGTATCTAACCGATACATCTAGCATGAAGTCCATGAGTGTACTTTTGGTACTTTGAAGCACTATACTTCCGATATTGAGACTGATCAACTTGATATCGATTGTTTGGTGTGTATAGGAACCAGATGGCGCCTCGTGGACTTGGTCGGGGACGTAAGAGAGATCGTACTAGTACTCAGGAACCGGAAATCAACTCGAATAACCCGGTAAACTTTATGGCGGTGTTGGAGAATATGGCTGCTACTATGCAGGCCACTGCGGAGGCTCTTGGGCAACAGATAAACAATAATGGCAATGGCGGAAGTGGAGCTCAGGGCCCGATGACACTGGAAACTTTCTTAAAGGTTAATCCACCTAAGTTCAAGGGAACCACTAATCCGACTGAAGCTGACACCTGGTTTCAGGCCATGGAGCGAGCACTGCAAGCGCAGTTGGTTCCTGAAGAACAGTGTGTTGAATTTGCTACCTATCTGCTCACGGGGGAAGCATCGCATTGGTGGTAAGGGGCCCGACGTCTCCTGCAGCAGGGGAATGATCCTATCACCTAGGGTACCTTCCAAGTGGAATTTTATAAGAAGTACTTCCCGAATTCTGCTAGAACGGTCAAGGAACTTGAATTACTGCAGCTGAAGCAGGGTACAATGTCCGTATCTGAGTATACGGATAAATTTGAGGAGTTATTCAGGTTTTCTCGTATGTGTCAAGGAACCCCAGGAGACTTCAAGGAATGGAAGTGTATTAAGTATGAGGGAGGACTTCGAAGTGAAATCCTGAGCTCCGTTGGACCGATGGAGATTAGGGTCTTCTCCGAACTTGTGAACAAGAGCCATATTGCTGAAGAATGTGTGAGGAAGGCTGTTGAGACGAAGAATGACCGTCAGGAGTCCCACCGCAGAGAGCACAATCAGGAATACCCAACAAGGGGTCAAGAGTTTAAGAGAAGAGGATACCCACAACGTCTTCCCCAAAGGCGAAATGACCTTGCGACAAATAAGAATTCCCAAGGAAAAGGTAGGGAAAAGCAAATAGTGGTTGTTTCAGATGTTTTGAGCTGTCAGAGATGTGGAGGTCATCACCCAAATAGACCATGTCGTTATGGTTCGGGTTTGTGTTACAATTGCGGAAAGCTAGGACATTTGGTCAGAGATTGCCCACATCGGAAGGACCGGGAGACTGCCAGGTCTGATTTTCGTACCTGAGGTAATAAGAAAACTGATAACTTAATTCTTTACCACTTTAGATAATGCTGAAGGCTGGTATTCACTCATAATACATGGTCGAATGAAAAATTATGATCTGTTCTAGATAACCCTAAGTTATCTTAATAGAAGGTTTGGTGAGCATAAGTGATTAGGTAGGCCTTTAACGGAAAGCAACCTCAGAGTGGAATGACTGGTGGGCGATGTCAAAGCCATCATCCGGGAACTCCGTGTCGAGGTGGATTGGGACTTTGCTATGGTTGTAGAGGAGTTGGACACGTGTCCTGGAAATGTCCTAAGAAGGTCAACCGGAATACTACCAAGGGCCAACAACAAGGTCGTGTGTTCACTACAACAACGGGTGATACCGTTAGATCCAACGGTTTGGGAATTGGTAAGCGAAAGATCGGTAACAACGTGTTAAAAGTACGATTAAGTTGGTATGTGGTTTTGGCTATCATAGATAGAAATCTAGTGAATGCCAGTCATGCTAAGTTGTGGTTGTGAGGAAGTAAGTGATAGAACTCGTACTAGACGAGAGATCAGAATAAAGCAGCGGAAACTTGTGGAAGCAGTAACACAGGATAGCTACGAATAAGAGCTGTAAAAGTTTACTATAGTATCTTATGTTTGAATACTAGAAGGGTTAAGCGGGTTACTGCAAGTAATGATCCCCAATAATTGGAATTGATTGCGGCTGCGAGCTTTGATGGTTCTAAAGCGGATGAGGAAATTATCATTGATGCATAATTGGATTTAGATGATGAGAGAGTGCAAGTTGTCGTGTTTGAGAGATGAGTACCATGATGTTTGGTCATAGTGACCTTGGAATTAGATTGAGATTTATAATGATTGGTTTTGAAAGACGAATGTGAAAACCACTAAATTGGAATGCTGATGCGGTACTGAGATTGGTTTAAGGGAACCCGTGACGGGTGGTAAACTCCAATTTTTGGGGAGGTACTGTTGAAAAATTTTCCCAAGAAATTGAAAGAGCGTTGGTTATGGTTTTGAGGATGATTTTTGATATGAGTAACGTTAACAAAAGAGATGTGTCTCGAATGCTTTTATAGATTATTAAAGGAAAGCGGATTCTTATAATTTTGTTAAATTGTTATTTCAAACTCATTTGCTTTCCAGAAATGAAAGGGGTTTTTGATTGATGAGTCAGAGGCTTTATAACAGCAAGTCATGTGGAAATTCGAGGGTTTGAGAATAAGAAAGTAAGTTTGGAGTTTATGCTTGGAGTTGAGCTGTGATTAGTGGTAATTGGCTTGGCAGAGAGAGAGGATAGTGATGGAGTATCATTAAGGTGTGGTGATGATCTTTGATTGATTATAGTGATGGGGGACGATGGCTGTGATTAACGACGATGGTAATATTATTGATGACATGATTTGAGATTTAATAGGGTGAGTTGATGAGACGATAAAAGTAAGGAATGAGACTATTGGTCGGCGTTGGACAAATGACCGAGAACCTCGAATATAGAGAAATCAGAGCGCGGCAACGGAAGCGCGCAGAATAAAAGGACCTTGGGACTGTTATGCGTTGGATATAGAGGCAGACTACGCTCGCGTACTCGCAGTGATGGATGGAATTTTCGAGGGCGAAAATTTCTGTTAGGGGGGTAGAATGTAATACCCGGTCTAACCGAAATTAATTAAATAATAAGTTAAATAAGAGCGAATATGGTTGGAAGATTTGGCAATTGGAATTTGATAATGCAAATATGATATTTGGATTCAGTGAATTTTTCCGAGTCGGAAAACATAGTTTTCTGCGTAAAAGCGCGCAGTGGAATTTTGACCGGCAGTACCGGCTGAGATCTGTCTGGCACTACAGCTGAGGAAATTGATTATGGGTAAATAATATTAATAAATGAGGAACTATAATTAGGGAAGGTAGAAATATTTAAAGTGCAATTTAGAGCGCTAATCTTAAAGGTTTTGGCCCAAAATTGGGCCAATAGGCAAAAATAAGTGAACCGGGCCTAAGTGGGCCCAAGACCCAACATATATAAACATTAGTCATGAGCATTTCAGCTCATTTTGCCCTAAAGAAGGGGTGTTGGGCGCTGAAATTGGGAAGAGAGAAGAGAAGAGAGAAAACCTAACTCTCTTTAATCTTCAAACCACCATAACTTGAGCTACGGAGCTCCGATTGACGAGCCGTTTGTGGCCACGCGTCGCTCTTCTCATACTCTACAATTCTATCTAAGTTTTGTGGTGAGTCTTCCATTCATCTCTGCCCATTTTTCGAAATTCCCCACTGTTACACGTTTTTAGGTAATTAGTGTTGAAATCTTGTGATTTTGGGTGTTTAGGGATACTCCAACATGGATTCTAAGTGGGTTCTATCCCTACTTCATATGGGCTGAGGTAAGAAGTGCTCAAACCCTTGTGACTTGTCATTTTTATGAGCCCTAGGTTGATGTATGTATGTGATATTGGTTATGTTAGTGTATTTGGTGATGTTGGTGCACAATTGGGAGATTGGTATTGCTTGAGGAGCTTTGGTGAGGCTTGGAGCTAAGGTTGGTGAAGACTTCCAAAGAAGAGGCTCAATTGGTTTGGCTACAAGAGGTACGGTTTAAGTTTTATTTAAGTACCGTGTGTTGTGATGAGAATTCCTAGGCTAGATGCCCCTAGGATTAAGTTTGGATTGTGTAAATGGTTGGTGCTAATATGCATAGTTGGTATGTAATGTGAATTAATGATTTGGGTTGAGAATTGTGTGGCCTTGTATGCTTGGTGTATTGAGAATTTGATGTACTGGGTAATGAGTATTAATTTGTGGTTTATGCATTTAAATTATGATATTGGGCCGGAGGCCGTGGGTTTTGGGTCGGAGGCCGAAAAAAGGTGATAAAGGTAAGTTGATGTGTGCATTGTATGATGACACAAGTGATTGGATGAATTTCAGATAATGAATATATGAATGATTGGGTTGGTTATTGAATAATAAGGTTTGAGGAGTTGAGGTGTGGGATTTGGTAAATTTGGGTGCAATTATATAGATGAGGTATGTTTGGTTTTGGTTGAAATATATTATATGGTCATATATGTGATTATGATTATTGATGCCTTGATGGTATGATGATGCATTAGAGATATGTTTGTCGTGATATATGCTTGAGGAATGATTAAGGTTGATTTGTGGGTGAAGCCACGTGATAGTGAGTACGATATTGATTATGTATAATGATGGTTGATTGGAAATAGTATTGTTGAAATTTGGCATGAGAAAGAGTATATGATATGTAAATGTGTTTGAGTTTGAGAAAGTGTCAACGTGCGAGTTGAGGAGGCTTGATGTTGATTTTGGTATATTTTGATTGATTTCAAAGAAAAGGCTGAAATTGGCATGTTTTGATTGATTTTGAAAAGCGTTGAAAATGGCTTGTTTTGAAAATGGCACTTTATGGTTTTGTATGGAAACATGGTTTTGGGGCATACTTTGACGGGACATAACCTGGACTACGGATCTCTGTTTTCTGCCAAATCTGTTTAGAAATGAAATTGGATCCGGGATGTCCATGCCGTTCGAAGGATGGGTGAAAAACGATTTAAAATGAGAGAGTTATGTCCGTCGGAAGATTGGGGGTTGAATCTGTAAATTCTGCAGCTTTTAACTTAGAAAATTTTTAGCAGAACGACCCTACGCGCGTAGGCGCACCTGGCGCGTGCACGCCGTTCTTCCAGAAAGCACCATCCACGCGTGCGTGTGGTGTGCGCGGGCGCGTCGATGCGCTGTACCAAATGCCCAGCTATTTTCCAGAGAGTTGTGCCAGGGTCGTGCCAGTTTTGTGCCTGGGCGCAAGAGCACCCACGCGTACGCGTGGCTGACGCTTGTGCGCCGTTTGGATATTTTTCAACCCGCGCGTTCGCGCGTATGACGCTTGCTCGTCGATGAGTTTTTGGCCATCCACGCGTGCGCGTGGAGTGCGCGTACGCGTGGCCCTGTTTTCATGCCAAAGTTGATTTTTGAGTTTTTAAAGCCAAACCTCATACTTTTAAGCCTCCGATCTCACCCCTTATGTATCAAATCATTATGGTATGCCTAGCAATGAGGAAGGAGCTAGGGGATGTGGTAACTTGCGAGTGAAGCAAGGGAAAAGGTTATGATCAATGACGATCAGATATGATTATATGAGATATGGAGGATGGCGGTGGAAGTACCGTGTATGCCATGAGCCGAAGGGCTATATTTATTGATAAATGGTTGGTTCTTGATTGGACCATGAGCCGGATGGCTGAGTTCTTGCCGGATACGGTGGAGCCATGTTGATAAATTGGCTAGTTCTGGATTGAACTGTGAGCCGGGTGGCTGAGTTATTGCCGAGTTACGACAAAGCCATTATGGATTATGGCTGAGTATAAAGGCATATATGATAAATTAACGAATATGATAAATGAATAATGATGAAAAATGTTGAATGTAAGCATGCTTGTGTTTTCTCTCTGGTTGTAAGGGTGACAGGGCACCGATACCCTCTAATGGCGACAGGGCGCAGATACCCTCTAATGGCGACAGGGCGCAGATACCCTCTAATGGCGACAGGGCGCAGATACCCTCTAATGGCGACAGGGCGCAGATACCCTCTAATGGTGACAGGGCACATATTCCCTCTAATGATATTAATACGCAACAGAGAGACTGTGCCCGGGTTAGCTACCGGACATGTCGGGTTGGCTTGATAACCGACAGATGATATCATCAGCCATAGGGCAGGCATTCATCATTTGCATATGTTTGAATTGTTTGGGTTTGCCTATTTGTTTTGGATTTCTACATTATATATGCTAAGTTACCTGATTATGTGCTACTTGTTCTACTTGTACCCTAATTGTGTATTACTTGCCTGTATTGCTTGTGTTTGTACAACTGAGAGGCCCCTCATGTTGGTGTCGGTGGAGGTTGAGGGCTGTTCTTGATGAGATGAATTGATGATGCGATTGCATGATGATGGTGATCATTAGTTGAGATGATTTGAGCTCCCTGGGTAGACGCAGTGATGTGGTTTCACTAGTTCCAGGGAGGGCATGATATATTGATATAGAATTGCTGAGACAGCACGACTGATGATGGCTTTGTTTATGATTCTGAAATCTGATTCGTGGGAGAGTCAGCGAGTTTGGAGTCATATGAGATGTGATCTAGATTTAGTATTCCCTTACGACAGATGCCTATTTATAGATTAGTGAGAATCTAGGCTAGATACTTGGTGAAAAGGAGTTTAGGATGCTTGGTGAGTTTTTATTGCAGTGCATTGTATTTATTTGGCACTTTTACCGTACTGGGAACCCATGGGCCCGGGGTTCTCATTCCGTATATATCTCTTGTTTTTCAGATACAGGTCCAGGTGCTCAGAAGTGAGTTGTGGGTCGTCTGAGAGACGGCGAAGATCTTTATTTCCTCTACTTTGTGTTTGATTAGAATCTCTCCACCTATGTTTTGAAAAGATTATATTATGTATTGAACTCTTTTAGAACTTGCCTATAGAGGCTCTTATGTTTCCTTTGGGAGAGATTAGGATATACTATTGTCATCTACTTTCATACTGTACCCTAGCCGGCCTAAACTTCGCGGGTCGCGACTAGTGGTTATTTACTTATGTTATATATATCTATCTGTTATCTATCTCTTAATCTCCTCTACGCCTTGTCCGTATATCGTTTTCGGCTTCACGGTTTATCTTTTGTTGTCGAAACGTGAGTGATACGTCTTCGCGATTTTATTTCTACTCTTTTCAGGCTTCTCGATTAATACTCTTTTCGAAATTACCTATATTTATATATTAAAAATCCACCTGAGAGTCGTACCACCGTAATATCATTGACTTATGACTCGAGCATAAGGATTTGAATATTAGGGTGTTACAAATTGGTCCAATTACAAAAGCAACAACTAAGAGAATAAAAGAAGGTTTTGTAAACATGGCTAAATCATGTGTTTAGGAGATGCATCAAGAATTGGGCAAGACAATGATTAACGATTATCAAAAGTCACACGTCTTACTATTTTACAAGATGCATTGAAGACTCTCATTAGTCAAGATGAATTAAAAGAGACATCACTTTCTTAGAATTTATTCTATGTTTATTTTATTTTTTTGTTATTTGTTTGTTTTAGGCCCAATTATGATTTGGCCCATATTTTATTCTAGTGAACTTATGAGTTAGGGATTTAAATTTAAGAGGTATAAAAACCCTCTAAAACCTGGTAGCTATTTTTTTTCCTTAATTTTATGAATAAAATTTTCTTTGAGTTTCTTTGAGAAACTTGGGTGTGAACAGGTGAGGTAGAGTGATTCCCTTAGCTGTTGCATCAGGAAATCAAATTGAGGTAGATGAGTCCCTTTCTTTGATCTTCCATCTTATCTTAGGTTACGTTCCGTATCATATATTCTGGTTTAACTTCAAAGTGTAATGAAGTCTACATGACTACTTTCAGTCTCCACTATAATAATGACATAATTTCACTATATCCAATTTAAGATTAAAATTATCAATGTCAAAACCAAGACAAAAACAAATTGAACGAAACCGATTCTACGCCAAGACAAATGAAGCAATAATTTCGTATTTCACAAACTAATGACAAGACCAAACAAAAATGCCAAGAACAAAAAAAAATCCAAGACCAAATTAATCTAGCACTGTCTTGTTTTTTTTTTTTTTTAATTTATGACTATTCACTCAGGCTTTTCAAATTATCTCTTAGTAAATCATTAGTCTTTTTCTCTTTACTAGGAAGATTCAAACAAAAAACTGAATATATAAAAATTGAGATTAAAATTTAGAAGAAAGACACACAATGTGCAGTGTTTTGGTTTCTGAATTTTTTTCTTGAGGTACCTTGAAAATTGATTCTTCTTCTAATAGTAAAATCCTAATTTTACTAGCCGTTGCAGCAAATCATTAACACTTTCTGAATTTTTTTCTTGAGGTACCTTGAAAATTGATTCTTCTTCTAATAGCAAAATCCTAATTTTACTAGCCATGGCAGCAAATCATTTTCCATTAAAGACATGATACTTTTTTCCCTTTAGGCAGCATCACATCTTTCTATATTTTCTTCAAATTTTATTCTTAATAGTGATTATTTCCAAACATAATCAAATTAGTGTTTTATTATTTACATTAGTCGTTGCTTCCATTAACTCTCATAATTGTCATGCTCGTTTCTTTTTTTAATTTGGTAGCAGAAAACTATTTCATAGCTAAATATATAGATTTTGCAACTACTTTTTTATTTGCTGCTAAAGATATAGATTTTGCATCAAAGTAAGTCGTTGCTAAATCATAATTAATGACAATAATTTTTTTGCTATGAAACATTTTTAGCAACCAAATTTTGTTGCCGCAAAAGCTAAATTAACTAACTATTACAATATTTTTGGAAACAATAATATAGTATCGTTGCAAAATTATTATTATTATTATTATTATTATTATTATTATTATTATTATTATTATTATTATTATTATGCCGTACAACACTATTATTGGTATTCATGAATAATTAGAAAGCTGACAAAACTATCTAAAAAGAAACGAAATTAACGTTATACCCATGAAAAATGAAGTTTGTTTGACAAAAGAATCTAATTTCTAAATTTTTGTTGACTTCTTAAAAAAATCACTCAAAATTTTTAAAATATTTAGATTATCCCTACCTCTTTCAATCATTATCTTCAACCTCTGCTTCCTCATCCTCTACAAACCATTGTATTTGCCTATTCTTCCACCATATGCCACTATTGAATCTTTCTCCGTCACAGTTGAATTTGGAATGGCAACGACCCTCACAACTACACATGTTACAAACAAGAGGTCGTTGCCACTCCAAATCTTGTTGTGACGAAGAAAGATTTGGCAATATCTTGTGGTAGAGGAAGAGACAAATGTGGTGACTTATGGAGGATGAAGAGGTAGACGTTGAAGATAATGAAATGGTAGAGGTAATTTGAAAATTTTGAGTGATTTTTTTTAAAAGTTAATGAATATTTAGAATTTGGATACTTTTGTCAAATGGACTTCTCTTTCATGAATCTAACGTCGATTTTGTTTTTTATGGGTAGTTTTGTCAACATTCTAAACATTTATGAGTAATTGAGTACAAATGTAATTTTCTTTAATAAAGTAAAATAAAAAAATATACAAAACAAAAATCACACCCAAATATCATAAACTACGTTATAACGGATAAATATTTTTACATCATCATCTAACATATTTTTTTTTCTGAATTATTAGATCAACAAAAATTATAGGTGTCCCTCTTACCCTCCACTCTAGTTATTTTGATTAAGAATAAAATAAAGTTATTTGCTGTTCCATGATGACTAATACAACTTACATTGTTAGAATGTAAGTTTATTTAGCTAAATACTATACTCGAGTTTCACCATCATATTCAGCAACGGATCTAAAAATTTTAAGCTATGAGGATAAATATGTAGCACATAAAGATAATAAAAAAATCTTATAAATATATCAAAGCATATAGAACTAATAACGTGAAAATATTAAGTATTAAATAATTTTTTGTTTATTCATCATAATAATATTGATATATTGATAAGTAATAGTTATTAATTTATCTTTTTATAAATTAAATACATACAATAATAATTGATATATTAATAAGTAATAGTTATTAATTTTTTATTTCGTTGACTTTTAAAAAAATCAATCAAAATTCTCAAATGATCCCTACATTTTTTGATAATTATTTTCAACCTCAGTTTTCTCATCCTCTATAAGCCATCGTATTTGCCTCTTCGTCTACCACATGCCACAATTGTATCTTTCACCATTACAATTGAATTTTGAGTGGCAACGGCCCTCACAACTACACACAAACTGCCGAATCTTTCTCTTATTCATATTGTGTGTAGTTGTAAAGGTTGGCACTCCAAATTCAGTTGTAGCGGAGGAAGATTTGGCAATGTCGTGTGGTAGAGGAAGAGATAAATGTGGTGACTTATGGAGGATGAAGAGGTAGACGTTGAAGATAATAAAAAGATAGGGGTAATTTGAAAATTTTGTCAAAGACTCCTCTTTCATGGGTATAACATCAGTTTCGTCCTTTTATGGGTAGTTTTGTCAGTGTTCTAAACATTTGCGTGTACAAATATAGCTTCTTTGAATAAAGTAAAATAAAAAAATAGGATAAAGTATTGTTTTGGTCCCTAAGGTTTGGAGTCAAAATCAAAATCATCCTTAACCTTTTTTTAATTCAAAACTGTCCTCAACATTGCATTTCGAATTAAAATAATCTTTTTAAAATTTTTTGGACAAAAATGTCATTTTCTTTGTTTTAACTCCAATCTGATCATCTACCACCACCACCCTTTTACTTCCACTAAATACCAACATTCAAATTCAAGAATACAATTTTCAACAACAACAATACAACATTCAAATTCAAACAATTATCCATTTCATCTATTACCAACAACAACACATCATTCAAATTCAAGAACAACAACAACAACATCACCAATTGCAATCTAATCTTTCAAATTCAATAACAACACATCATTCATATTTTTTGAAAGAAAAAAAGAAAAAATTATGGCAGGGAGAGAGAAATTGAGAAGAGAGGGAGAATGCGGGGAAGAGAGAGAGAGAGAGAGAGAGAGAGAGAGAGAGAGAGAGAGAGAGATTGTCAAAAAGGAGAAGAGAAGATCTGAGATCGCTGCTGAAATCACTGTGATCGTTGCTCCAGTTCTCTGAAATCGCTACTGAAAAAGGGAAGAAGAGATCTAAAACTGCCGTCATCATTGCTCTCTCTCTCTCCTATTGCATCAATGTTAACGGTGGCACTCAATCCCACCAGTGATGTCCCTTTTCTCTCTCTCTCTCTCTCTCTCTCTCTCTCTCTCTCTCTGTGCTGCTGCTGCTGCTGCGTAAATGTTGATGGTGGCACTCAATCCCACCAGTGGTGTCCCTTCTCCTCTTCTCTTCTTCTTCCTCTTCCTCCTCTCATTCACTCTCTCTATTTTTTTTTTTCTTTTCTTCTGAATGTGTGTGTGAAAAGAAAAATATCAGAATCAGAAGAAGAAAGAATGGATGGTATGATGGAGATGGTGATGGAGTTAGTGAGATGAGCGTAAAATAGTCAAATAGATGATCTTAAAAATAATTTTAACGTTGACCACCATTTCGAATTAAAAAAAAAAAGGTCAAGGACAATTTTGATTTTGATCCCAAACCTTAGGGACCAAAATAGTACTTATCTCTAAAAATATTATACAAAACAAAAACAACACCCAAATATTATAAACTATGTTATAATGGAATAAATTTTTTACATCATCATGTAACATTTTTTTTTGGATTATTGGATCAACAAAAGTTATAGTTATTCCTCTTATCCTCCACTCTAGTTATTTTGATTAAGAATAAAATAAAGTTATTTGCTACTCCACAATGACTAATTATATAATTGGAATGTAAGTTTGTTTAACTAATGTTACAATCGAATTTCACCACCATATTAGTATTACTTTTGCACGGTTATAGGCAAAAAAATCTTCACAGATATCATCATAGCCTTGTATATTATTTTAGAAAATGTCAAGAAAAAATAAAAATTTAGTTGAGATATGGAGTGAATTTTCTAAATCCATGGTTATGGTAGTATCGCTGAACAATAAGATCAGAGCAATTGCCACAAGGCATGATGAAGGCCAAAAAAGAAGGAAGGAAAGTTCTAATGAGAGAGAAAGTTCCAATTGCTTGATTTCATATTTACCCTGCAATAAATATTAAAATTACAACATTAATTTTAGGAAATCAGTTTTTTTTTTGTCAGAAAGATTGGACAGCTCCCATCCTAGGTGTTATAACATCACAAACTTATGCATATTTCGCACATAATATTTAAGGGATCCATCCACTATTTAGCCATCGTCAAATTTTAGAAAAAGTACGTTGTACTAATCACTTAAATTAACCCTCCAAAATAAATTATAAATTAAAGGTCAATAATAACACAAAAATTCCAAAGATGAATATAGCTAAATGGAAAAACTACCAAAAGTACCCATGAAGTTTACGAGCATTGACAAAAGTATCCATAAACTAAGAAAATTAATATTGTACCTATGAAAGATGGGTTCCGTTTGACAAAAGTATATAAACCCTAATTTTTTGTTAATCTTTTAATAAAATTTCCAAACTATACTCACCTTCAACCTCAACTCACTTTTTCAATCTTCTATAACCCAACCTGCACCTTTATAACCCTTGCCATGGAGTCCGAAACTCCTCCTAAACAGAACAGGCCGAAATCAATGGTGGTGGTGGTGGTGGAGGATTGGACCTCAACTGGTTCAGTCATAAGTTTACAACCCATACCCAAACCAAATCAATCAAACACCAAAAAATACCCAAAACATAAAAAATTTCAAATCCATTCATCCGATTTCAATTCACTTTAGCAAAATCAGAAGTAGAAAGAACCATCAACCATCAAAAACCAACAAATCTATTCATCCAATTTAAAGTTTACTTCAGCAAAAATCAAAAGTAGAAAAATTAAATAAAATAAAAAATGTTTAAAAAAACAGAAATACATTTTTTTCATTGGCTGTAACATCGCCGACGGCAGAAAATCCATCAGCAGCGCCGCCTCCCTTTCTTCTCTGATTTCTCTTTAGTCTTTACCGAACCCTCTTTCTGTATGCAGCAGCACCACGGTCCCTCTTTCTTCTCAGGCGCGCGACGACGGCGTTCTCCTCGGCTTGATCAGGCACGCCACGACGATGTTTTCCTCAACTGGGACAGGTGGGCCATGGCGACGTTTTCCTTAGGTTGGGCCACAAGTGCGTGAAGAAAGTGTTGTAGTCACCTTGAGAGTGAGAGGGGAAAGCAGTGAGAGGAGAGGAGATTGACGGTGACGGGTAGGTGGGTGGTGGACGGCAATGAGGAGGTAGGAAGAGAGTTATGTAACTCTGTGAGGTTTTTGAGAGAGGAAGAAGTGAGGAGAGAGGAAGAAGTGAGAAGAGAGGGAGTGACGGTAGAATAGGGTTAGGGTGGGGTAATTTGGAAATTTTATTAAAAAATCAACAAAAAACTAGGGTTTGGATATTTTTGTCGTACGGAACCCATCTTTCATGGATACAACATCAATTTTCTTAGTTTATGTGTACTTTTGTCAGCATGTATAAATTTTATAGGTACTTTTGGTAGTTTTTGCTAGCTAAATATACATCTAAAACTTATTAAAAAAGTAAACTCATTTTGAGACAATGAGTAATAGTAAAATAGAAGAGTTATGAGAGTGAAAACATTAATGAATATACAAGATCATTATCCCCAAGTTTAAATTAATATATTAATGATATCAAAGAAAACAAAAATAATTAGTATTCTCGTTAAATAGTACAAGAATTCTTAATTTTTTTAGTAGCTACAACTAGTCAAAAAATATGATATCATCAAATAAATTTAAAATAGTAAAATAATAAAATTATTATTTTTGATATAACAAGCCAAAAATATGATTTCATATTTTTTCTCTAATACATTTTTTCAAACACGTTGAATGCACTCTAAAAACGCACAATAGAAAACTTTTATCACACAACTTAACCTACAAAAAAATAGATTCATCATTAAACAATCTTACTAAAATTGACCAATATAATTCAATGATAATAATACTTTTCACTAATTACTAAAATTGACAATCATGCTTAATGTACCAAACTATAACTTTCTTTAAGAAGCCTATATTACGTTAGGATATAAAACCAACCCCATCATGCAGATTTGTAAGAGAGTGATAGGTTGATCTTGCATCAATTGGAATGATGCTTTCAAAAAACTGCCTCTGTATCATGGAGAAAGATATTATCAATGATGGTTCAGTGAAGTTAGTTCCTTCCCGGCCAATCTAGTAAACAACTCCATCAACGACGATAGACTTTGGTCACAACTTTTGCACAACGCTGGTGAATGATCCGGAATCACACCAGTCATTCACAAATGAACAATATAGACTCCAGCCCAAGGTCCTATGTATGTAATGGCGCTTAAAGACATGCACAATTCGATACTCCATGGAATCATATAAATACCCAAATGCATAAACTGAAACAGCATGATGGTAGTGTTTTTTAGCCTCATTAAATACATATTTCATCTTTCCAGTGAATGGATTTCATATGAGAAGCCTTGTGTTTAGTCTTCCTTGAGTTAATTTTACACAAAGAACTCCATGGTTTGAGCCAATAAGCGAGTAAAAACCAAGTTGGTTGATCAAAATTGGGAGGTTGAGTTGCAAGTGCACTCCATCATTTACATTAGCACGAATGAACCATTGAAAATTTTCGTCTGCTGGAGGGTTTCCAACACCAACAATGACATTGGTGTTTTGACCCTTTTGTTAAGCCTAGTTTTGCTTCACAAAGTATGGTGTGTTAAGCGTGAAATTCCAAGACTTGTTGAGTGTCCTGCATCTGCCAATCGTTTTGGGATCAACCTTAGTTAAGATCTTCCTCACTAAGTTATCACCAAGATACGGTAACGAAATTCTTTTTGGGAAAATGTCACTCATTTGTGAAATGCAGCTGGTAAATTTCTTAGTGAAGTTTCTAAGTAGAGAGGAGTGTTTATGTCTTGTGCTTATGTCCACTGGATTGGATGTCGTTTATATAATGAATGCTAGGAGGTGTATTTCATGCATCCTATATCTGTTTGAAGGGTTTAGACTACTTGATAATACATGTATTCCTTTTTTTATTTATGTTGTAGTTGATTGGTCTATATCAATGAGCATCTGCTTGCATTGATACTTGCATAACATCTATACAGTGATCTTCAAATGCTCATGGCTTTGCTTTTGTTATAATCTTTTGATGCTTTGTTTATATGTTTTTTAACCTAAAACATGAAACATGTTAAGTGATGTGATATAACATTTGGTTTGCAATTTAACCAAGACATGATTATGTCAACATGATTTATCTTCCAACTAAATCTTTATTGCGTATTAAGAATACAGGGTATTATATATTTATTAACATATATCGTTGTTAGTTATTAAGAATATTTTTTTGTTGTGAGTGCCTAATTTGTGTTACACTTAACAAACTATGTCATTTGTTTTAAGTAAATACATGTGGTCTTTCCTAAAACACATTACCATTTGCTGATTCTTCCTATATGGTTGTGATTTTTTTAATTAATTATTAGTTGTCACTTTTAACCTATAAAGCTATAAAAATAATTGTTTAATATACCGGATGTGTTGTCTCCGAGAAACTATATATAGAGTGTGTTTGGGGTTCACGTTGGGGAAGAGAAAAGTCCGTTTGAGTATCTTGAACGTCCCATTTTTACGTTTGTCAACTTTTTGAAACTCTGAAACCCAGAAATGCTTTCACTTCTGAACGTACATCCACGATAAGCTAAAAATTCTAGCTTCTGCATTCACGTTGGGAAAAGCTGATTACCGTTGGAGGAATTAGGTGAGAAATTTATTTCTTCTCTACTAACCCTACCCTTCATTTTCTTCTATAAAAAGGATTCACATTAGTTCTTTGTGTGGTTACAACCTTTTTTTTTTAATCAAACTTTCAGATTTATTTCAATCACTCTCAAGGTAAATGTTTTAATTTTTTTTATTATTTTTAGTACTCTCTTTCATATTTTGATTTTTATGTTTTTTATTGTATTTTTTATTTATGTGATAAATATTTTTTATATTATTTTTTTAGTGTTTTGATTTATATTTTGATTGTATTTTTTTATTCATATGGCAACTATTGTTGATATAAATTCTTATTTTTATTATTTTTTGTTTATATAAATTAGTTTTTTATCCTTTATTGTACTATATTTATGTTGTGTATAAAATTTTTATTTTTGTATTCGGTTTTATTCATATGAATTTTATTTACTTCTTATTGTAATTTTTTTATTCATATGATATATGTTGTTAGTTGTAATTATTATATACTATGTTTGTATGAAAATTTTTTTTGTTTTTATTGTATTTCTTACTATACTTTATTTTTATTTTTATTTATATACTAATTATAAGTAACAAAAGAGTCATAAATAATAAAAATTTATAGTCCAAAATGATACTAAATTAAAGAGTACTAATGGTACTAAAATAAATTATAGAACATTATCTTTTTGTTTGACATTATAAAATGTATAATACTCTCTTTTATATTTTTATTTTTATTATATTTATTTTATTTATATGATAAATATTTTTTTATATTATTTTTTGTATTGTTCTATTTTTCATGTATGTTATTATTTCTTATTATTTTTTAGTTCAAATGAATCTTTTTTATCATTTACTGTTTGTTCTTTATGTTTAATATTTAGAGTGTCTTTTTTATTTTTTTTAATATTTTAATCTTTCAGGTATGTTATTAATTTTTTATGGTATTCTTATTATTTCTTGTTCATATGAATTCTATTTTTTCTCTCTTTTATACACTGTGTTTATATTTTATACGAAGTTTATTTTATTTTTTTTATTCGATATAGTTCATATGAATTTTTTTATCTTTTATTGTATTTCTTTTATTCATATGATATATATGGTTGGTTTTATAGAATTTTTATCTTTTTTTTATTACATGAGTTCTCTTTTTATATTTTTATTATACTTTATTTTTGTTTTGGTTGAAATTTTTTATTTTTTATTTTTTTATTCGGCTATGTAAAATTGATAATTGTAATTCTCATACACTATATTTTATTATAACTTTTTTTTATAATATAGATTAATTGATCTCATTCAAAAAGACAAATTAAATAAAAAATTATTCATAAGTAATAATAAAATCATAAATGTTAGATTCCAAAAAAGTCTTGTAAGAATAAAATTATTAAGAGTTTTAAAATAAGAGTACAGTATAAAAATAATATTAAATTAACATTCTCACGTTATTACTAAAATTTAAGAAAAAATGTAACATATTTGATTAAATATATATATAATTTATATTTTTTTAATAGAATAATGAATAACAATGAATCTCTAAAGACAAAAGTAGCATGGGACATAGAGACCACTAAATAATTTATCCAAGCATGTTAATGAAAAAACTGGAAAACAATATGATAAGACTCAATTAAAAAATAAGCGGGACAATCTTATGAAGAAATCCTCAGTATGGTACAAGCTTTTTGGCAAAGAAACGGGTTTAGGATGGGATTATACTAAACACATTGTTGATGCACCAAATGAATGATGGGAGAGAAAACAATTGGCATGTAGTAACTTATTATTAAAGCAAAAATTTTAACTTAATTTTGATAATGAGTCTTGTGTTGATTGTTTATATACATGCAAGAAAACCCTTATATGAAAAATTCAGAAATAAAAGACTTCCCTTTAAAGATGAGTTAACTATATTATTTAAGGATGTTATGGCCGATGGCAAATTTGCTTGGGCTCCCTTATATGGGATGTTACCTAGTGGCATAAAAGAAGATGGTAATAGATATCGACCATACTTTGAGGAAGGTCATATTGATATAGAAGAAGGTTTTGGAGATAGTGAAGACAGTATAGGTGCTAACGTAGGAGTTAGTACTTAATTTCAACACATAAATCTTAACTCTTCTCAAGAAAATAATAGTTAAAAGAGTACGGGAAAAAAGAAAGAGAGTTGTGATTTGTGAAACAACAAAAAAGAAGAAAAAATTTTAAGTTCCTGTCTCAAAGCAAATTGCAGATGTAATAAGTAGAATTGCTTCTGCATTTGAACCACGCTTAACTATTGTGTCCACATTTCTAGTACCCGGTGCATCTATTGGGGAAGTAATGGCAAAAGATGGAAATGATCACTAGTGATCCTGATTTTTATAGTCGTTGTTGTCAACTAATGATGTTTAAACCTGCTAGAAAAATGTTTGTATTCTTAAAAGGATATGAGCAACGATTGTTGGATTGTTTCAAACATGCATCATATAATCCACTACCATTCATGCAAAACTATTTTTTTTTATTTTCATGCAAAACTAATTAAGTTATTATTGTACTCCATTTTAATTTGGCCATGAATTTTTTGTTATGCTAGGATAAGACAATAGAAAAATTTATACGTTGTTTATGTATCATTTTATAATATATTGCTTGTGGTACTTAATTATTGTTCTTATTGTATACAATTTATTTTTTAGCTTGGTATTGTTATATTCATAAAAATTTATTTATATTTCTATGTAGGACTTAATTTTTGTTAATTAATTTGGAATGAACATGGAATATTCATTTGAAGTGTATGAAAAGAACAACATACATGAAGAATCAAAGTTGCTTTGCATTATAGAAGAAGATACAAATGAGATTAAAAATATTTCTGCATTGATTGGTCAATATATAGTCAATTATCTGTGCAAAAAACTATGCAGAACTAGTGAACAAACAAGTTATTTATGGGTGCAAGAAATTTTATGTGGCCATGGCATTCGTTGTTATGAAATGTTTCGGATGGAAAAACATGTTTTCTTTTAATTTTGTGATGAATTAGTTGAACAAGGATTAAAATATACAAGGCAAATGGGAGTTCAGGAAATGGTTGCAATGTTCTTAAATACGGTTGGTCATGGAGTGGGTAATAGGATGATACAAGAAAGGTTTTAACATTCTGGAGAGACAATAAGTAGACATTTTCATGAGGTATTGGTTGCTTGCTTGAGATTATCTATTAAATATATTAAGCCATCGGATCCTAGATTTCAGAATGTTCATAGCAAAATAAAAAATGACCAACGATATTGGCCATTTTTTAAAAATGCTATAGGAAGCAATTGATGGTACTCATATTTCATGTGTAGTTAGCCCAAGTGATCAACCCAAATTTATTGGAAGAAAAGGATATCCAACACAAAATATAATGACCGTATGTGATTGGGACATGTACTTTATTTTTGCTTTACCTGGATGGGAAGGTACTGCGCATGATGCTTGTGTATTTGACAATGTTATTACAACTCCTACCATGAATTTTTCGCATCCTCCTACAGGTTAATGTTTACCATTTCCTTACAAATAAGCTATATTTACTTGGTTATCATGTAACTTATTTTATTATTCATTAGGTAAATATTATTTGGTAGATTCCGGTTATCCAACATCGAAAGGATATATTGGTCCATATAAATGTGAGCGCTATCATCTTGTAGATTTTAGGCGTTCTTCTGGATTTACAAATTATAATGAAGTGTTTAATTATTATCACTTAAATTTAAGATGCACAATAGAAAGGACTTTTGGATGTGGAAAAATAGATTTGCTATCTTGCGACACATGCCCAAGTTCAAAATTAAAACTCAAGTGCAGATAGTGTGTGTAACAATGGCTATTCATAACTTTATTAGAAGACATTCTAAAATAGATACTGAATTTAATTAATATGAACATGCAAACATTCTTGATGGAGAAGATAATAGTTATGTTGGTGAAAGCTCAGATCAAACTTTAACCATTAGCTCTTTTGCAGAAATGGACTGTGTTCGAGACTCGATTAGGGATCAAATTATTAATCACATGCAGTAGAAATAATAGTGTTCTTATGTACTAATTTTGTATAAGATATTATTTTTTATGTATTTTAATAGTGTTTTATATTTTAATTTAATATTTATTAGTATTTTTATGTATTAAAATATATTTTGTCAACTTTTATATGTTACTTTAATTTAGTAAGTAAATATTAATTTTATTATAAAATAAATTAATAAGACCTATTCAAATATATAAAGAAAAATAATAGGATAATATAAAAAAATTATTTAAATTGATGTCTCTTTTAGTAATTTTTCATCTAAAAGTGATTTTGAGTAGTATAATCCAAACAATATTTATTTTACTATAATCTATTTTGATATAAAGATTGCCAAACATAAATCACGTTAACACAAACTTTTAATCAAAATCAAGTTTGCAAAATCAATTTTATGCAAACTCCTATTTATAAACTGTAATCCAAACACACACATAGTGGTAGGTAACTATGCTCATCCTTGCATACTTTTGTGCAATGTGATTTGAGTTGACTAAAGACACGAAAAACTGATTATATGTATAAACAAAACCAGCAAAATTAGCTTTCATTTTCTTATATTTAAATGCTTGGAAAAGTAAAAATTTTTTTTGGCTAATGTATACATAATATATATATATATATATATATATATATATATATATATATATATATATATATGATTATTTAATATGTATATGTCATAATGATTTTACTCTTATATCTGTATATTCTCTTCGAAAAAACTAAAATTTGATGAACATTGACTACAAACTCTTGGTCAAAGTAATGAGTTTCAATATATATTACTTAATAATATGTTTGTGGATTCGTGCTTGGTTCACTGGAAATAGATGATAGTGATTATGATTTGGTTGCCATTCTTATTGATATTATGACTATTTAATGTTATTTACCCTGCTCCATAAGACTTAGTAAGATCCTTCTTTATGCAGGTATAATCCTTATATTGTATGGGTGGAGAAATTCCTTAAGTCATATTATGGAGTGTTGTTTGACAAAAAAATAAAAAATAGAATTTTTTTTGTTATTGTCCATTATTTTTAGTTATTTCTTACTATAAATTCTGTCAAAAATTCAATTTGCTTGTCGTCCACATCATGATATCTTTCTTTAGTATTCTGTAATATAACCATAAAAAAATATAACTAAAATCCAATTTGATATTCCTTGGAAAATAACCCTATCTTTTCAAGTGCTCTAAGTGTAGCTGCGTTGACTGCTGAAACTACCCTATTTTCATATTAAGCACTTTACGGTGTCGTCGCCCAATAAACTGTCTTCTTTGACCACACTTTCACTATAGCATTAACTATACTTACTTGCATTAAAAAGACATATCGTATCAGGGTGGAGAAATCTTTTAATGAATCATCTCTTCATTGATAATGGCCATAAATAATTAGAAACCTGATGAATGCTATTTGAAATGCATGTGAACAACATAAACACAAAATTGGGTTTATGGGTGGTAGTGTATGTAAAATCCAATGCTTAAGCATCCTTGGCTATGTTACATAATGATTTGTGTAACAGCCCAGACCACCCGCTAGCACGATATTGTCCGCTTTGGCACACAAGGCTTCACGATTTTGCCTTTGACGATAGGGATGATGGCCAAAGCCCCCCACACTCACTCGTCAAAACGCGTCATGCTAGGGAGAGGTATCCACACCCTTATAAGGCATGCTTCGTTCCCCTCTCCAACTGATGTGGGCCTTACAATCCACCCCCCTAAGGGAGTCCAGCGCCCTCGCTGGCACATCGATCTGGGTTCTGGCTCTGATACCATCTGTAACAGCCCAGACCACCCCCTAGCACGATATTGTCCGCTTTGGCACACAAGGCCTCACGATTTTGCCTTTGACGATAGGGATGATGGCCAAAGCCCCCCACACTCACTCGTCAAAACGCGTCATGCTAGGGAGAGGTATCCACACCCTTATAAGGCATGCTTCGTTCTCCTCTCCAACCGATGTGGGCCTTACAATTTGTCTTTGTCAGCTAATCCTTTTTTTTTTTGTCTCAACTTGATCGGTTATAATCGAATGCCATTTGAAACTTTCAAAGATTAAGGCATTAAAATGACTATCCTTATTTCAAGTGCTTTACCCCTAGTTTGACCCTCCTCCTGAAACATTTCTACTTTCATTATAAAGATTTTAGGTTTATGAGTATAACCTACGAAAACTGTAGCCATAATCTACCTAAAAAAAATTCCTTTATATTTCTTGTGACTTAGTCGAGCAATTAATAGATATATTATTGTATTCAACTTATCCAATTTCTCTATGCTTTTAGATCCCTTGCTTTTTTGTTTCTAATTATTCGTGAAATCTATTGAACCGTCTCTAAAAATCATATATGGGCTCTTTCAACATTGTAATTATCGAAGAGAAGTTTTTTACTTAATCCATATAAAGATCCATCAACTTTATCTTACTCAATGAGGATCATATTATGTTAGAAAGACATTCCTTTATGTATATTTGGTTGCATTGTCTATGAATTTTCAATATTATTAACTTGACCGGGTTAACTTAGCTCAATTTAAAGCTAATTTCATCTAACTTCTCTTTCCAATTTGGAGTAGATGTTAATGTATATTTTTTTCATCTTTATTTATCCATAATAATAAACTATTTCAGTCCTAAAAGATTTTGCTTTCCACCTCGTTAATGTGATTGTCTGTACCCTAATAATTTAGACAAATTTTACACTTCCAATGATATATTCTTGAGAAGAAACTAAAGCTTATGGCAGAAAATACAACTTTAGCTCTCCCTATATTACTAACCATATTTATGCTAACTTTTTGAATCAACTTTTGTGAGATCAATGAATTTAGCCATGTGACCACCGTTTTTACTTATGCCATTCAAACTTTTCATTCATTTCAAAGATGTATCATATCTATTTCAATACATATCTGATTATTTTAACCTTGTCATAGAAATATGTTGAAAGTTTTTATTAGGACTGCTACCATAATTAGTCAGCAACATAATAGCCCATACTCTTGAACCTTGTTTAGATTTTTTATAACAATACATTTGTCCATTACATGCAAAAAAATGCAAAGTCACTAACAAATTGCTTTTTTTTTTTGGTGACTTAAATAAATTAAACAAAGAAAAACAAAACAAAAGAACTGCTTAAATAGAGGGACAGTCCCGTTTAAGACTACTCTTAAACTCCTCTCAAGGTGAAGGAAGCTCCACATGAGAAAGTTGCAACTTCATCGCCATCTTTGCCATAGTGTCGGCCACCGTGTTTGCATCTCTCATAATCAAACAAAAGTTATCACGCCAATTCCAATGCATGATATCTCTTATTTTGAGCACCAATGGATCAATAATCACAAAATCATCTTAGTAACAAGATTAAACACTTCCACACAATCCGTCTCACAAATAACATCTCGTTAACCCACATTCTAGACTAAGAGATATCTTCTCCAAATAGCAAACAATTCTCCTTGAAGAATACTATTACTCTCAATTATTCCCAAACATCCCCTTTGCCAACTCCCATTACAATCTCTAATAACACAAGCAAAACCAACACCATCACCCGAACAAGGATAACTGGCATCACAATTAATCTTGAAAGTACCAATGGATAGGGGATTTCAAAAACCATTTAGAGTAGAGGAAAGAGACATACGTTGTAATTCAAAAATATTCCTAAACTCCTTTTCTGAAGTTAATGCAAGACAAATCACTTTTTCCGGAGGCCAAGTTTCATGAGGATTAAAGATGTCATTATTCCTTGCTTGCCATATCCACTAAAGTCCCGAAAAGAACTTGAATGGATGCTCTCTGCTATGATACAAAAACCAGTTCTTCAAATCTAAAGGATGACAAGAAATATCCAACTTATGCCACACAAGCTGAGCTTTTGGACAATCCTAAATATAATGTAAAACCGATTCCTGGCTATAAAGACATATTGGGCACCAATCCGATGACGACATCCCTCTTCTGAAGCGAAAACTTGCAGTAGGAAGAGCCTCCTTATGACACAGCCAAGCCAAAAACTTGTGCTTTTCTGGAACAAGCTGGCGCCAAAACCAAAGCCAATTCTCCCGCTCCTCCCAACCAAACAGCTGCTTAATGAGTCATAGACTTTGGCAGCAGACCCAAACCAATACTAACTCACTTCCGGATCTGCTTGCACATCTGGATTGTAAGAGAGAATATTACTTTTAAGATTTTGACATAAAGGAGAATAAAGAGTATCCAAATGCCACCTACCAACCGACCAAATATCTTGTATCCAGAGATTCGAATCAGAAATGTGAACATAATCCATCTCATTAGATAACCGTCCTTCTTTCCTCCAGCTAGAAAACCAAAAATTCTGGTTCAAATCTCCAATACACCAAGCAAATCCATCCTTCAACACTTCCTAAGCCTTGCAAAGACTCCTACAAATGGGAGAGTACTTGTTCTTGGGACAACTAAAACAGTCATATAGAGATGATTGGTATTTGACATCCAACAATTTGGACCCATAACTTGTTTGGCTGCTGGAAAAAAGTCCAAACTAGCTGCCCAAGAAGAGCAATATTCACACAATAAGGATTTCTAATCCCCAAACCTCCATAAGTTTTTTGGAGTAACCAGTACCTTCCAACTAACAAATTATTTTATATTCATAAAAAATATATGCCAATTCAAAAATATCATCACTAAATGGATTTTTCTTTAATCTCAAATTCACTATTTCTTTTTCATGAATTGCATCCCCACTCGGAAATGAATATAATTTTCTATTTCATTTACCTAGCAATTTGAATTATTATAATTTATTTCAGCACGATAATTAAACATGGATAAAGAATGAAGTTGACTTTTATGTCTCTTAGCTTCTCCCTACATAAATCAAAATATGTAGAATTAACTATCTTTTAATAGCCTACATCATATTTAGGGTCTTTTAATATTGTAATTGTCAAAAACAAGTATTTTACTTAATTGGTATAAGGATCCATTGACTTTATTTTAGTCATTGAGGATCATGTTATATTATAAAGGCATCCTTTTATGGACATTTAGTTGCACCATCTATTAATTTTTAATATTATTAACTTGATTGGGTTAGCTAAGTTCGTTTCAAAGCTAATTTCGTTTAACAATGGTTTATTATTTGAAATAGATGTTAACATATATTTTCTCCATCTCTATTTATCCATAGTAATAAACCATTTCAGTACCAAAAGATTCTACTTTTCACCTCGTCCATGTCGTTGTCTGTACCCCAATACATACCAAATCTTTCTCATGAAAGAAAATAAACTTTAGCTCCCCCTATACTACTAACCATATTTTTGTTAACTTTTTGAATCAACTTTTGTTTAACTCAACGAATTCAGCTATGTGACAACCTTTTTTCCTTATGCCAGACAAAATTTTCTTTCATCTTAAAGATGTATCATATTTATTCTAATGCATATTTGAAATTTTAACCTTATCATAGAAATGTGCAAATATGTTGAAACTTTTTGTTGGGGCTGCTATTATAATTAGTCAGCAACATAATAATTTATAATTTTGAACACTGTTAGATTTCTTTAAAATACTACATTTTCCCATTACTGTTTGAAAATGCAATCTTTTTTCATATCCTTTATATTCAGAAGAGTTAGATGAGAAATCAACTCTAAAGTAAAATTATATTTTAGATAATTTGGCTATATCAATAGTTATTGTCAATATGTAAATAGTCCTTGTCAATTAGAAACTCCCATTTAGGTTGTCAATTGTATTTCATATAATGTCAATTTTGTAGTTATACCCATCACGTGAAAAATAAGTTGTACAATCAATTTCTATATGTGTTCAAATTTTTAAGGTATTACTAAACATGATTATGTTTAAGACATATATTCTCATACACCATAACATATTATAAATCATACTCATAATATAAGTCTTATTCAAAATATATTCACGATGATACATCGCTTTTTAAATATCATTGCACATATGTAAGTCTTGTGACCCCCAAATATAGAACGTCTACCAATATTAAATAACTTTGTAAACTTTAGTTAATACTTAATTATCAGTATCAGATGTTTGAGACTTTTGTTTTTTCCTTCCCTTTCGGGTGAACCTATTAGTTGAAAGCTGGAATTCTTCATCAATCTGATTAGCAACAATTGAACCACACTTCAAACTGCCGGCAATTCTTTTAGTTGGTGGTTTGTATTTGAGGCTTTCAAATAGTCTTCCACAAAATCCCACACAAAGACATGCATGACGGTTCACTTAGAATATTTTTAGAACCTAAATCACATATATCAACATGATCTTAAAAACACTTGCATGTATTGACCACAGTAAGTTGAGGATTGTAACACCCTAATATTCAAATTCTTATGCTTGAGTCATAAGTCAATGATAATAAGGTGGTACAACTCTCAGGTGGATTTTTAATACGTAATTATAAGTATAATTGAAGGGAGTATTAATTGAGAAGCCTGAAAGAGTAAAAATAAAATTGCAAGGTCGTAACACTCACGTATCGACAAAAGAAGGTAAAGCGTGAACTAAGACAATATAAAGATAATTTCATTGAAAAGAATAAGATAAAACAAAATATAGATATATATAATAAATAATTAGCCACTAGTCGTGACCCGCGAAGTTTAGGCCGTCTAGGGTACAACATAAAAGCAGTTTGAGAACCATATCTCCTAATCTCTCCCAAATGATACACAAGGGCCTCTATAGACAAGTTTTCAAAAGGATTAAATACATAGCATGAGTTGATTAAAAAAAACAAAAGCAGAGAGAATCTAAGCAAAAGTAAATAAAAGATCTTAGAGGTCTTCACCGTCTTTCAGACAAACCATAGCTCACTGCTGAGCACCTGGGCCTGTATCTGAATAACAAGAGATATATACAGAATGAGAACCCCCGACCCATGGGTTCCCAGTATGGTAAAAGTGCCAAATAAATACAATGCATTGTAATAAAAACTCACTAAGCATCCTAAACTTTCTTTCACCAAACATTCATCCTATGTTCTCCCTAATCCCTAAATAGGCAACTGTCATAAGGGAATGCTAAATCTAATTCATCTTCCTCATGCTTCCTAACTTTCTAACTCTCCAACGAATCAGAATCAGAATCATAAACAAAACCATCACTAGCTATTCTGTCTCAGCAATCTTATATCAATACCTCATATCCTCACCTGGAGCAAGTGAAATCACTTCACTGCGTCTACCCAGGGAGCTCAAATTATCTCATTCAATAATCATTATTTTAAATTAATCATATCATTATTCCATTTCAACAAGAACAGCCCTCAGCGTTAACCGACACCAGCATGAGGGACCTCTCAGTTGTACAAACACAAGTAATACAGGCAAGTAAATACACAAGTAGATTCAAGTAAGGCAAATAGCACATAATCACATAGTATGGCTGGTGCACGAAATTGTGATCATCAATGGCGCCAACAACTTGGTACGCACAATTGTAATCTCAACTCTTTTTCACAATTCCGCACAACTAACCAGCAAGTGCACTAGGTCGTCCAAGTAATAAACCTTACGTGAGTAAGGGTCGATCCCACGGAGATTGTCGGCTTGAAGCAAGCTATGGTCATCTTGTAAATCTCAGTCAGGCGGATTCAAATGGTTATGGAGAATTGATAATTAAAAGATGAATAAAATGTAAAATAAGATAGAGATACTTATGTAATTCATTGGTGATAATTTCAGATAAGCGTATGAAGATGCTTTGTTCCTTCTGCACTTCTGCTTTCCTATTGTCTTCATCCAATCATTCATACTCCTTTCCATGGCAAGCTGTATGTTGGGTTTCACCGTTGTCAATGGCTACCTCCCGTCCTCTCAGTGAAAATGATCCAAATACGCTGTCACCGCACGGCTAATCATCTGTCGGTTCTCGATCATGTTGGAATAGGATCCATTGATCCTTTTGTGTCTGTCACTACGCCCAACACTCGCGAGTTTGAAGCTCGTCACAGTCATCCCTTCTCAGATCCTACTCGGAATACCACAGACAAGGTTTAGACTTTCCGAATCTCAAGAATGGCCGCCAATAATTCTAGCCTATACCACGAAGGTTTTAATCTTAGATTAGAAACCCAAGAGATACGCATTCAAGCTTGTTTGCATGTAGAACGGAAGTGGTTGTCAGGCACGCGTTCATAGGTGAGAATGGTGATGAGTGTCACATAATCATCACATTCATCATGTTCTTGAGTGCAAATGAATATCTTGGAGAAGAAATAGGCTTGAGTTGAATAGAAAAACAATAGTACTTTGCATTAATTCATGAGGAACAGCAGAGCTCCACACCTTAATCTATGGGGTGTAGAAACTCCACCATTGAAAATATATAAGTGAAAGAAGGTCTAGGCATGGACGAATGGCCAGCCTCCCAAAGAGGGTTCAATCATCAAAACATGATTAAAAGATTGATTGAAAGATGAAAATACAATAGCAAAAGGTCCTATTTATAGAGAACTAGTAGCCTAGGGTTTACAGAAATAAGTAAATGATGCAGAAATCCACTTCCGGACCCATTTGGTGGGTGCTTGGGCTGAGCATTGAAGCTTTCACGTGTAGAGACTTTTCTTGGAGTTAAACGCCAGCTTTGGTGCCAGTTTGGGCGTTTAACTCCAGCTTTTATGCCAGTTCTGGCGTTTTGACGCCAGAATTTTTATGCTGACTTGGAACACCAGTTTGGGCCATCAAATATCGGATAAAGTATGGACTATTACATATTGCTGGAAAGACCAGGATGTCTACTTTCTAACGCAATTGAGAGAGCACCAATTGGGCTTCTGTAGCTCCAGAAAATCCACTTCGAGTGTAGGGAGGTCAGAATCCAATAGCATCTACAGTCCTTTTTCAGCCTCTGAATCAGATTTTTGCTCAGGTCCCTCAATTTCAGCCAGAAAATACCTAAAATTACAGAAAAACACAAAAAATCTCATAGTAAAGTCTAGAAATATGATTTTTATTTAAAAACTAATAAAAATATAATAAAAACTAACTAAAACATACTAAAAACTACCTAAAAACAGTGCCAAAAAGCATATAAATTATCCGCCATCACAACACCAAACTTAAATTATTGCTTGTCCCCAAGCAACTGAAAATCAAATAGGATAAAAAGAAGAGAATATACAATGAATTCCAAAAACATCTATGAAGATCAGTTTTAATTAGATGAGCGGGGCTATTAGCTTTTTGCTTCTGAACAGTTTTGGCATCTCACTTTATTCTTTGAAGTTTAGAATGATTGGCATCTATAGGAACTCAGAATTTAGATAGTGTTATTAATTCTCCTAGTTCAGTATGTTGATTCTTGAACACAGTTACTTTATGAGTCTTGGCTGTGACCCTAAGCATTTTGTTTTCCAGTATTACCACCGGATACATAAATGCCACAGACACATAACTGGGTGAACCTTTTCAGATTGTGACTCAGCTTTGCTAGAGTCCCCAATTAGAGTTGTCGAGAGCTCTTAAGCACACTCTTATTGTTTTGGACCACGACTTTAACCGCTCAGTCTCAAGCTTTTCACTTGACACCTTCACGCCACAAGCACATAGTTAGGGACAACTTGGTTTAGCTGCTTAGGCTAGGATTTTATTCCTATGGGCCCTCCTATCCACTGATGCTCAAAGCCTTGGATCCTTTTTATTTTACCCTTGCCTTTTGGTTTAAAGGGCTATTGGTTTTTTCTACTTGCTTTTTCTTTTTCTTTTTTTTCTTTTTTTTCTTCTTTATTTTTTGCCTCTTTTTTTTCGCATATATTTTTTTCTGCAAGCTTTTCATTGCTTTTTCTTACTTTAAGAATCAATTTTATGATTTTTCAGATTATCAATAGCATTTCTCCTTTTTTCATCATTCTTTCAAGAGCCAACAATTTTAACATTCATGAACAACAATTCAAAAATATGCACTGTTCAAGCATTCATTCAGAAAAATAAAAAGTATTGCCACCACATCAAAATAATTAATCTATTTTAAAATTTAAAATTCATGTACTTCTTTTTCTTTTTACAATTAAAAATACTTTTTATTTAAGAAAGGTGATGGATTCATAGGACATTCATAGCTTTAAGGCATAGACACTTAGACACTAGTGATCATGTAATAAGACACAAACATAAATAAAACACAAAGTATAATTTTCGAAAAATAGAAAAATAAGAACAAGGAAATTAAAGAACGGGTCCACCTTAGTGATGGCGGCTTGTTCTTCCTCTTGAAGATCTTATGGAGTCCTTGAGCTCCTCTATATCTCTTTCTTGCCTTTGTTGCTCCTCCCTCATGGCTCTTTGGTCTTCTCTAATTTCATGGAGGAGGATGGAATGCTCTCGGTGCTCCACCCTTAGTTATCCCATGTTGGAACTTAATTCTCCTAGGGATGTGTTGATTTGCTCCCAATAATTTTGTGGAGCAAAATGCATCCCTTGAGGCATCTCACAGATTTCATGATGAGGAATTTCCTCATGCTCTTGTCCATGAGTGGGCTCTCTTGTTTGCTCCATCCTTTTCTTAGTGATGGGCTTGTCCTCATCAATGAGGATGTCTTCCTCTATGTCAATTCCAGCTGAATTGCAGAGGTGACAAATGAGATGAGGGAAGGCTAACCTTGCCAAAGTAGAGGACTTGTCCGCTACCTTGTAGAGTTCTAGGGATATAACCTCATGAACTTCTACTTCCTCTCCAATCATGATGCTATGGATCATAATAGCCCGGTCTATAGTAACTTCAGACCGGTTGCTAGTAGAAATGATTGAGTGTTGGATGAACTCCAACCATTCCCTAGCCACGGGCTTGAGGTCATGCCTTCTTAGTTGAACCGGCTTCCCTCTTGAATCTCTCTTCCATTGAGCGCCCTCTTCACAAATGTCTATGAGGACTTGGTCCAACCTTTGATCAAAGTTGACCCTTCTAGTGTAGGGGCGTGCATCTCCTTGCATCATGGGCAAGTTGAATGCCAACCTTACATTTTCCGGACTAAAATCTAAGCATTTCCCCCGGACCATTGTAAGCCAATTCTTTGGGTCCGGGTTCACACTTTGATCATGGTTCTTGGTGATCCATGCATTGGCATAAAACTCTTGAACCATTAAGATTCTGACTTGTTGAATGGGGTTGGTGAGAACTTTCCAACCTCTTCTTCGAATCTCATGTCGGATCTCCGGATATTCACCCTTTTTGAGTTTGAAAGGGACCTCGGGGATCACCTTCTTCTTGGCCACAACTTCATAGAAGTGGTCTTGATAGACCTTTGAGATGAATCTCTCCATCTCCCATGACTTGGAGGTGGAAGCTTTTACCTTCCCTTTCCTCTTTCTTGAGGTTTCTCCGACCTTTGGTGCTATAAATGGTTATGGAAAAACAAAAAGCAATGCTTTTACCACACCAAACTTAGAAGATTTGCTCGTCCTCGAGCAAAAGAAGAAAGAAAAGAGTAGAAGAAGAAAATAGAGGAGATTGAGGGGGTTTTGTGGTTCGGCCAAGGGGGAGAAGTAGTGTGTATGATGTGTGAAAATGAATGAGTGAAGATGGGTTTATATAGGAGTGGAGAGAGGGGTAGGGTTCGGCCATGTATGGGTGGGTTTGGGAGGGGAAGTGGTTTGAATTTGAATGGTGAGGTAGGTGGGGTTTTATGATGGATGGATGTGGATTGGTGAAGAGATTATGGAGAAGAGGGTAGGATTTGATAGGTGAGGGATTTTTGGAGAAGAGGTATTGAGGTGATTGGTGAAGGGTATTTGGGGAAGGGTGTTATGGGGAGGTGTAAAAAGGAGAGAGAGAGATAAGGTAGGTGGGGATCTTGTGGGGTCAACAGATCCTGAGGTGTTAAGGATTTCTCATCCCTGCACCATGTTGGCATGTAAACGCCCCCTTGATTGCCAATCCTGGTGTTAAACGCCATGTTCCTGCCCATTTCTGGCATTTAACGCCAGCTTTTCTCCCCTTTCTAGCGTTTAAACGCCAGCTCTGTGCCCATTTCTGGCATTAAACGCCCAGAATGGTGCCAGACTGGGTGTTTAACGCCCATTCTGCTACCCTTACTGGTGTTTAAACGCCAGTAAACTTCTCCTCTAGGGTGTGCTGTTTTTAATACTGTTTTTCATTCTGTTTTTGCTTTTTCAGTTGTTTTTGTGACTTCACATGATCATCAACCTATAGAAAACATAAAATAACAATGGAAAATAAATAGATATGATTAAATAAAATTTGGTTGCCTCTCAACAAGCGCTTCTTTAATGTCAATAGCTTGACAGTGGGCTCTCATGGAGCCTCACAGATACTCAGAGCATGATGATGGCCTCCCAATACCAAACTTAGAGTTTAAATGTGGGGGCTCTATTTGACTCTGCATTGAGAGAAGCTTTTCATGCTTCCTCTCCATGGTTACAGAGGGAGATCCTTGAGCTTTAAACACAAGGGAGTCCTCATTCACTTGAAGGACCAATTCTCCTCTGTCAACATCAATCACAGCTTTTGTTGTGGCTAGGAAGGGTCTGCCAAGGATGATGGATTCATCCTTACACTTCCCAGTGTCTAGGATTATGAAATCAGCAGGGATGTAGTGGCCTTCAACCTTCACCAAGGCATCCTCTATAAGTTCATAAGCCTGTTTCCTTGAATTGTCTGCCATCTCTAGTGAGATTCTTGCAGCTTGTACCTCAAGGATCCCTAGCTTCTCCATCATAGAGAGTGGCATGAGGTTTATACTTGACCCCAGGTCACACAGAGCCTTCTCAAAGGTCATGGTGCCTATGGTACAAGGTATTGAGAACTTTCCAGGATCCTGTCTCTTCTGAGGTAATCTCTGCCTAGTCAAGTCATCCAGTTCTTTGGTGAGCAAGGGGGGTTCATCCTCCCAAGTCTCATTACCAAATAACTTGGCATTTTGCTTCATGATTGCTCTAAGGTACTTAGCAACTTACTCTTCAGTAACAGCTTCATCCTCTTCAGAGGAAGAATACTCATCAGAGCTCATGAATGGCAGAAGTAAATTCAATAGAATCTCTATGGTCTCAGTGTGAGCCTCAGATTCCCATGGTTCCTCATTAGGGAACTCCTTGGAGGCCAGTAGACGTCCATTGAGGTCTTCCTCAGTGGAAATCACTGCCTTTTCCTCTTCTATGCATTCAGCTATGTGGGACGTGTTTATGGCCTTGCATTCTCTCTTTGGGTTCTCTTCTGTATTGCTTGGGAGAGTACTAGGAGGGAGTTCAGTAAACCTCTTACTTAGCTGACCCACTTGTGCCTCTAAATTTCTAATGGAGGACCTTGTTTCAGTCATGAAACTTTGAGTAGTTTTAGTTAGATCAGAGATTATGATTGCTAAGTCAGATTGGCTCTGCTTAGAATTCTCTGTCTGTTGCTAAGAAGATGATGGAAAGGGCTTGCTATTGCTAAACCTATTTCTTCCACCATTACTGTTGTTGAAGCTTTGTTGGGGCCTCTGTTGGTCATTCCATGAGAGATTTGGATGATTTCTCCATGAAGGATTATAGGTATTTCCATAGGGTTCTCCCATGTAATTCACCTCTTCCATTGCTGGGTTCTCAGGATCATAAGCTTCTTCTTCGGATGAAGCTTCTTTGGTACTGCCATTTGCTGCTTGCATGCCAGACAGACTCTGAGAGATCATATTGACTTGCTGAGTCAATATTTTGTTCTGAGCCAATATGGCGTTTAGAGTATCAATCTCAAGAACTCCTTTCTTCTGATTTGTCCCATTATTCACAGGGTTCCTTTCAGAAGTGTATTTGAATTGGTAATTTACAACCATCTCAATCAGTTCCTGAGCTTCTGCAGGCATCTTCTTCAGATGAAGAGATCCTCCAGTAGAGCTGTCCAATGACATCTTGGACAGTTCAGACAGACCATCATAGAAGATACCTATGATGCTCCATTCTGAAAGTATGTCAGAAGGACATATTCTGATCAATTGCTTGTATCTTTCCCAAGCTTCATAGAGGAATTCACCTTCCTTTTGTCTGAAGGTTTGGACTTTCACTCTTAGCTTACTCAATTTTTGAGGTGGAAAGAATTTGACCAGAAAAGCACTGACCAGCTTTTCCCAAGAGTTCAGGCTTTCCTTAGGTTGTGAATCCAACCATATCCTAGCTCTGTCTCTTACAGTAAAAGGGGAAAAGCATAAGTTTGTATACCTCAGGATCAACCACATTGGTCTTGACAGTGTCACAGATTTGCAAGAATTCAGCTAAGAACTAATGAGGATCTTCCAATGGAAGTCCATGAAACTTGCAATTCTGTTGCATTAGAGAAAATAATTGAGGCTTAAGCTCAAAGTTGTTTGCTCCAATGGCAGGGATAGAGATGCTTCTCCCATACAAGTCGGGAGTAGGTGCAGTAAAGTCACCAAGCACCTTCCTTGCATTGTTGGCATTGTTGTTGTTTTCGGCTGCCATGGCTTCTTCTTGTTTGAAAATTTCTGTTAGGTCTTCTCCAGAGAGTTGTGCTTTAGCTTCTCTTAGCTTTCTCTTCAAGGTCCTTTCAGGTTCAGGATCAGCTTCAACAAGAATGCCTTTGTCCTTGCTCCTGCTCATATGAAAGAGAGGAGAAGAAAGTATGGAATCCTCTATGTCACAGTATAGAGATTCCTTGAGATGTCAGAGGAAAAGAAGAATAGAAGGAGGAGGTAGAGAGGAGGGAATTCGAACTTATAGAGAGAGGGAGTCCGAATTGCACATTGAAGAGGAATGTTAGTCCCTTAAATAGAAAAATGCAAGGTTCGAAAAACCGGACCGGTCATCAAACCGCTCTAGCTACTGGTTCACTGGTTCAATGGTCCAACCGGTTTAACCGATGGTTCAACCGGAAAAACCGTTTTAAAATAAAATAATAAATAAATTATAAATAAACATCCTAAAATATAATTATAGTATAATATAAATATTAAAATAATTTTCAAATTTAAAAAACTACCTTAAATGTCATCAATCAAATTCATATACTCTTATTAATATCAAACTCAAGTTAAATAATATAAAAATATCAAATATTAAATGTCAACATAAAGATTTATCAATCAGAGAAGTGGTTAATGGAAATACAAAACAATCAAAATTATGCATGCTTTTTTCTCAAGGTGTGATAGAATCTTATGGCATGGGAGAGACCTTCACCAATTATCTTACATTCGTGGGGAGTCAAGATTCTCTGATCAAGTGATCCTAGACCTGTGTATAACATATTCTCAGCAGAAGTTGATCAAAGAAGCTCTAGTGGCCAAAATATTTCAGCAAAACCAGCATTCAACATTCCAAAACCAGCAAAACCAGCAACTATAAATGACCATAAGTCTCTTTACCCAAGTCAAAATAAACAACTATATCTGAACTCAACAATCAGCCTTCAGCACCAAACATTACAAAACATTAACCAATAATCACACTAAACCTGCAACCAGCAATTACAAAACAGCAACTACAAAACAGCAACAAACATTAACAATGAAAATCAACCATGTTCTTAACCTAAAGCAGGAGCCAAACACAATGGAAATTAACAGCATATTCTTAACCACAACCCAAGACCATATCTGCCTCAGGCATTCAGCCATTCAACACAAGGGATTTCTGCCTACAGCCTACAGCATTCAGCCATTCAAGTATTCAAATACAAAGCAGAATTCAGCCATTCAAATACAAGTATTCATCAACATTCTAACAAATTAGGCGTTCTAGAATCATTGAATCAGAATTCAAATACAAGTATTCATCAACATTAGGCGTACTGAATCAGAATTCAGAACCATACATTCTAACAAATTATCAAATACAAAGCATTCATCCATTCAACAAATTAACAAATACAAAGCAGCAAAACACAAAAACATCAACATTAGGCGTTCTGGAATCACTGAATCAGAACCATACAGTCTACGAGAGGCCAGCAAAAAAATTAGGAGCCATCAGCAACTAGTGAGCCAGATAACAAACTAACAGAGCCACCAGTAAACTAACAGAACAATCGAGCCATTGAGCAATTAGAAAGCAGTCACACTAAAATAGAGTAACAAACTAACAGAGGGAACGAGCCATCAGTAAAGAAGAAGAAGACCAAAAATTGAAAACAGTCACACTAAAAATGGAACAAAAATTGAAGAAGACCGAAGAAGAAGACCAAAGAACAACAATTTCAGAACTTCAAAGTTCAAACCAAGAAGAAGACCGAACAATCAGTGAAAAAAAATAGTAAAATACCTAGAAGAACAGAGCTGGCGACGGAGGCATGAACAGAACTGGCGACAGAGGCAGGAACAGAGCTTGCGATGGAGGAGCAAAGTTTGCGACGGAGGAACAGAGCTACGCGACAGAGGCAGGAGGCAAGCCCGGTGACTGTGCTTCCACTGCTGAGAGTCTGAGACGTTAGCTGAGTGAGGGACCGAGTGAGCTTCGAAGCTCCAACCGGCGACAGCGTCAGGAGCAGTTCGGCGGCTGAACGAAAGGGAGGGATTGAGCTCGCCGGTGTTGAGAGGAACCGCCAGCTTGAGGGTGATGGGAGGGACGAGAGATGGAGTGTGCTGCGCTATTGGAGAATTAGAGGGAGTTAGGGTTGGTAGGGCTGGGGTGTTCGATTGAATGCTAAACGCCTACGTTTTGGCGTTTTTGGGCAAAATAAGAAAACCGGCCGGGTTTCGGTTCGGTTCGACCGATCGGTTTTCGACCGGTTCAGCGGTTTGGAAACGATTTTGATTTTGCCGGTTTTTGGTGTTGAACCAAACCGTTTAAACGCCAGTTTTCCTTCCTCATTGGGCATTTTGAACGCCCAGCTTTTTCTGTATAATTCCTCTGCTAAATGTTCTGAATCTTCAATTCTCTGTATTATTGACTTGAAAAGACATAATTTTGAAATTTTTTTTGAATTTTTAATGATGAGAAACAATCAAAATGCAACTAATCATGGAAAACTAAGATCAAACAAACAATGCATGTAAGACACCAAACTTAGAATTAGAAATACTAACAAATTGAGAATGCATTTGAGAAACAACAAAGCACACAAAACAAGAGAATTTAAAGATCAGACCCAATAAAATCATCAAGAACAACTTGAAGATCAATGAAGACACATGCATGAATTTTTCGAAAATTTAAAGAAAAAATCAAAATATGAAATTGACACCAAACTTAAAATTTGACACTAGACTCAAACAAGAAACACAAAATTTTTGGTTTTTATGATTTTATAAAATTTTTTTGTATTTTTCGAAAATTATTTTGAAAAAGAGAAAAATAATTAAACTCAAAATTTTTAATCGAAATTCCAGGAATCAAGCAATGTTAGTCTAAAGCTTCAGTCTAAAAAGATTAGACATGGCTAGCCAAGCTTCAGCAAGACATTACATACAACAGCAAAATTGATGGGAATCAACTAGCTCCTGTGATGACAAGAGAATCATCTAAAACTCTAGAATTCATTCTTAAAAACTCTGAAAATAAAAATAAAATTACCTAATCTGAGCAACAAGATGAACCGTCAGTTGTCCAAACTCGAACAATCCCCGGCAACGGCGCCATAAACTTGGTGCACGAAATTGTGATCATCAATGGCGCCAACAACTTGGTACGCACAATTGTAATCTCAACTCTTTTTCACAATTCCGCACAACTAACCAGCAAGTGCACTGGGTCGTCCAAGTAATAAACCTTACGTGAGTAAGGGTCGATCCCACGGAGATTGTCGGCTTGAAGCAAGCTATGGTCATCTTGTAAATCTCAGTCAGGCGGATTCAAATGGTTATGGAGAATTGATAATTAAAAGATGAATAAAATGTAAAATAAGATTGAGATACTTATGTAATTCATTGGTGATAATTTCAGATAAGCGTATGAAGATGCTTTGTTCCTTCTGCACTTCTGCTTTCCTATTGTCTTCATCCAATCATTCATACTCCTTTCCATGGCAAGCTGTATGTTGGGTTTCACCGTTGTCAATGGCTACCTCCCGTCCTCTCAGTGAAAATGATCCAAATACGCTGTCACCGCACGGCTAATCATCTGTCGGTTCTCGATCATGTTGGAATAGGATCCATTGATCCTTTTGTGTCTGTCACTACGCCCAACACTCGCGAGTTTGAAGCTCGTCACAGTCATCCCTTCTCAGATCCTACTTGGAATACCACAGACAAGGTTTAGACTTTCCGAATCTCAAGAATGGCCGCCAATAATTCTAGCCTATACCACGAAGGTTTTAATCTTAGATTAGAAACCCAAGAGATACGCATTCAAGCTTGTTTGCATGTAGAACGAAAGTGGTTGTCAGGCACGCGTTCATAGGTGAGAATGGTGATGAGTGTCACATAATCATCACATTCATCATGTTCTTGAGTGCAAATGAATATCTTGGAGAAGAAATAGGCTTGAGTTGAATAGAAAAACAATAGTACTTTGCATTAATTCATGAGGAACAGCAGAGCTCCACACCTTAATCTATGGGGTGTAGAAACTCCACCATTGAAAATATATAAGTGAAAGAAGGTCTAGGCATGGACGAATGGCCAGCCTCCCAAAGAGGGTTCAATCATCAAAACATGATTAAAAGATTGATTGAAAGATGAAAATACAATAGCAAAAGGTCCTATTTATAGAGAACTAGTAGCCTAGGGTTTACAGAAATAAGTAAATGATGCAGAAATCCACTTCCGGACCCATTTGGTGGGTGCTTGGGCTGAGCATTGAAGCTTTCACGTGTAGAGACTTTTCTTGGAGTTAAACGCCAGCTTTGGTGCCAGTTTGGGCGTTTAACTCCAGCTTTTATGCCAGTTCTGGCGTTTTGACGCCAGAATTTTTATGCTGACTTGGAACACCAGTTTGGGCCATCAAATATCGGATAAAGTATGGACTATTACATATTGCTGGAAAGACCAGGATGTCTACTTTCTAACGCAATTGAGAGAGCGCCAATTGGGCTTCTGTAGCTCCAGAAAATCCACTTCGAGTGTAGGGAGGTCAGAATCCAATAGCATCTACAGTCCTTTTTCAGCCTCTGAATCAGATTTTTGCTTAGGTCCCTCAATTTCAGCCAGAAAATACTTGAAATCATAGAAAAATACAGAAACTCAGTAAATTCCAGAAATATAATTTTTATTTAAAAACTAATAAAAATATAATAAAAACTAACTAAAACATACTAAAAACTACCTAAAAACAGTGCCAAAAAGCGTATAAATTATCCGCTCATCAATGGCATATACAATTAGGCAAACCAATACAAATAAGCAAACCCAAATAAATCAAACATATGCAAAATGATGAATGCCTGCCTTATAGCCGATGATATCATCTGTCGGTGACAAAGCCAACCCGACATGTCTTGGTAGCTAACCATTGGACAGTCCCTGCGAGCGCGCATCCCCAAGCTCAAAAATAAATACTGGAAAGGTATAAGTGTCCGGCCACATCTTACGATGCAGGTTCAACAGAATCTCGGATCTCAACCTGGAGCAAGTGGAGCCGACCTACTGCATCTACCCAAGAAAATTCGAAACTCATATAATTTCATAAATCTCAAATCAATCTCGACTGGGAGCAAGTGGGGTGAAGAACCGAAGATTGACGGTTTAGAATTCAGAATAAATTCTCGTTGCAAGTATAGTTTCTAAACCGAGCAATCAACCTTTCTTACAAACGTTTTGGTTGTCACAAGTAACAAATCCCTAAATAAATTGATAACCGAAGTATTTAAACATCGAGTCGTCTTCTCAAGGAACTGCAGGGAAGTATGTTCTTATTATTGGTTATGAGTTTTGTAAATTGGGGGTTTTGAAAGTAAGGAACCAGTATGTTAAGTGAAAAGAAAAATAAAATAGTAATAATAAAATAAACTCTTGGGAAGGTATTAGAACTGGAAGTCCTATCCTAGTTATCCTTATCAATTGTGATGAGAATTGGATTTTTTTCTCCCACTTTGTTAATCTCTAACTATGAAGGTAAGTTAAGTGGAGGAATTAATTTTGATTCCTCAGGTCCTAGTCTTTCCTTGGGAAAGGCTAGAGTTATTGGAACTCGAATTAATTCTTGAAGAATTCCAATGTTCAATCAACAATGAGTTTGATAACTCAAGATTCTCCAATGACTCAACCAAAGCCAAAAGGAAAAATTCTAAATTAAATTAAAAGCATTCATAAATCTGAAACACATCAAATTACGTCTAAACATAAATTCAAATCTAACATGGAAAGGTTTATAAGCTAAATTGAAAAGATAAATATCAATTAAAGTAATAAAATAAAAGTAGAAACATAAATTAAAGGAACATTGAACCTGTGATGAAGAAGAAATAATCCTAAATCCTAAAACTAAATCCTAAGAGAGAGGAGAGAACATCTCTCTCTAAAAACTACATCTAAAACTAAAAATTATGAACTATGAGCTTATTATTATGAATGAATGAATTCTCCCACTTTATAGCCTCTAATATGTGTTTTCTGGGTCGAAAACTGGGTCGAAAACAGCCCAGAAATCGCTGGAGAAGAAATCTGCCACGCTAATTTTCGTCACTGCGACGTGTCCGCGTAGAGCGCGCGTTCGCATCGCTTAGTGTCAGGGAAACTATGGCATATTATATATCAAATCGAAGCCCCGGACGTTAGCTTTCCAACGCAACTGAAACCACATCGTTTGGACCTCTGTAACTCAAGTTATGACCATTTTAGTGCGAGAGGGTCAGGCTGACAGCTTTGCAGTTCCTTCAACTTCTTGTATTCCTTCCACTTTTGCATGCTTCCTTTCCATCCTCTGAGCCATTCTTGTCCTATAATCTCTGAAATCGCTTAACACACATATCACGACATTGAATGGTATAAAGGGAGAATTAATATTAATGAAATTAAGGTCAAAGGAGCATGTTTTCAATCATAGCACAAAATCGGGAAGGAAAATATAAAACATGCAAATAGTATGAATAAGTGGGTAAAGATTGATAAAATCCACTCAATTAAGCACAAGATAAACCATAAAATAGTAGTTTATCATGGGGGCTAACCACTGCATCTACCCCAGGAGTTGCCAATCAAACCCGGAGCAAATGGAATCAATGCCACTGCATCTACCGAGGCAGGTATATCTCACCATATCCCGGAGTAAGTGGATCAATGCCACTGCATCTACCCAGGCAGGTATATCACAATCAGTATCATATTCAATATCAATCTCTTAATCGTTATCATTCTCATTAACAATCTCATAATCATCATCATCCTCTTTATTAGTCTCATAACCATCATCATTCTCATTAACAATCTCCTCATCATCCTCGCTCTCGCTAACAATCTCATAATCATCATTAATTCTCCTCTTATCTCATCCACAAAACTTCCCAAGCTTAAGTCACGGTCTTCTAATCTCATAATCAAAATTTTCCCATTTATTCCCTTACTATTCTCTCTCTTGATTCAATACTCTAAAACTGGTAAAAAGGTTTTAAGTAAGTGTTACAGAAAGTTGCAAGCTTGTCGGGAAGGTAAAACGGTTAAAAACAAGGCTTTCTTTGAAAAACAGGGCAGTGTGCGTATGCACACCCAGAAGAATTTTCAGAAAGTGTGTGTGTGCACAAGGCTGTGCGTACGCACAGAAAGTAAAATTTTCATTGTTGAGTGTACGCACAGAACGTGCGAACGCTCCCAACAGAACGCACTTCCCAGCGTGTGCGGGCGCACAGGGCTGTGCGTGTGCACAGCTTGCAAAACTTCATTGGTTGTGTGTGTGCACAAGGCGTGCTAGCGCTCCCAACAGCAGCCATATCCCCATGTGTGCGTGCGCACAAGGGGGTGCAGACGCATGCTTTCAAAAATATACACAGCGTGTGCGTGCGCACAGAAACCAGAAACAAAAAATTCTACATCACAGAATTTAGATTTCGAACACCAAATTTCGACGATAATATCTTTCTCTATAAATTCAGATTTCTAGAAAATTGATACCATTTTAAAGCTCTTTGAATTGTCTTTATTTTGATACAAAAATCATTAAATTTCAAAAACCGTAGCTCAAGATATGATCCGTCGAAGTTCACTAAAAATCCATTTTTACCAAAAATCTCTGAACCTCAATTTTCAAAACATACCTTTTCAAACCTCTTTTAATCCAACCAAAACTTTACCAATTCAACCTGAACCACATTCCAACTTCCTTATTCAATCCACCACACATCAATTCTCTATTTTCATTAATCATAAACCAATAATTCAATTCAAGCAACCTCCAAGCTTTCAAGTTCAATAATCAACAAAACCTCATACTCAAACACTTATATATCACTATCATTCATTCAATCACTAATCATCAACCATATACTTACCGTCCTTACCTTTTCTGGCCTCCGGCCCAAAATCCAGGGCCTATGGCCCAAATTCACAATTCAATACATATTCCACAAACCATTAATTGTTATCCAATTTTATCAAATTCCTCAACACACCAAACATGCAATTTCACACAATTCTCAACTCAATCATTAATTTACATAACACATCAACTATGCATATTAATACCAACCATTTACATAATCCAAACCTAATCCTAGGGGCATCTAGCCTAGGAATTCTCATAACACCACACGGTACTTAAATGAAACTTAAATCGTACCTTTTGTAGTCATAACAACTTGATCCTTCCTTGTAAATTTTTGCCAAGAACTAGCTTTAAACTCCACCAAGAGTTCCGCAAGCCAAATTCAAGTTCCCAAGAGCATCAAAATCTCACCCAATAACTCTAACACAACCAATATCATACATACATCAACCTAGGGTTTACAAAATCAAGTAAATCACAAGGGTTGGTGATTCCTTACCTCAGCCCACTGAATTTGGTGATGAATATCATCCATGGCCCATACTAGAGCACTTCTAAACAACCAAAATCATAAAATCACTCAACACCCATAACCAATCACATTTTCAGAGGGAAAATCGAAATTGGATAGAGAAGAACAAAATACTCACTACAATACCTAAATAGAATCGAAGAGGACGAGAAGAGTGATGCGTGGTCGCAAATGGCTCGTCGATTAGAGCTCTGTAGCTCAAGTTATGGTGATTTGAAGAGAATGGTGAATAGTGAAACCCTCACTCCTCTCTTCTCTTCTCATTTCCACGGCTCTCTCTCTTTCTCTTTGAAAGAATGATCTGAATGCTTATTAATTTGGGTTAATGTAGGTTGGACTTGGGCCCAACTTGGGCCCGGTTCAATCGGTTTAGCCCGTTGGCCCAAATTTGGGCCAAAACCTTTAAGATTAGAGTTTTAAATCGTATTTTAAATATTTCTACCTTCCCTAATTATAAATTCTAATTTCTTAACCTTGTTTATCTATAATCAATTTTTTTCAGTTGCAGTACCAGACAGATCTCAGCCGGTACTGTCGGTCAAATTTCTGGTGCGCATTTTTACGCAGAAAACTATGTTTTTCGACTCAGAAAAATCCACTGAGTCTGAATATCATATTTAAATTATCAAATTTTGATTGCTAAATTTTCTGACCATGTTCGCTCATATTTAATTTATTATTTAATTAATTACGATTTGACCGGGTTTTACAAGAATCATATCACTCTTAAGATTAACATGTCCGGACATCTCCAGCATGTTGCTACCTCCATTCTCTTATTTACAATAAAACCCTAATCATAATTAGATATTAATTTATATTTTGATAAAAAAATTGTATGGTCTAAAAAACATATCTACTTATTAAAGTGGAACAGGTATACATGTACAGTGATGTTAACAAATGTGCTAATGTTCATTTGCTTTGGCTTGTTCTTCACAACTGTTTCTTTATCATCACACACTTTCATGACTGTGTAAATCTGATCATAGTGTTTTAGGATATTCATCCTTTTTAGTACCCTGAAACCCAAACCAAGAATTAGATGTATTTGTGTGTATATAATTTATACTATTTTCAAAAACAGAATTGTAACTTTAATCCCTAACAGTATAAGGATTTGGTGTGCTATATACATCCTCCTCTACAATTTTTTCAGCTGCCTTTCCATACAGCTGGTTGGTTTCTCTGTCCCACAGCAACAATGTAATGCTTCCGGTACCATCAAAGACCATGACTTCAACCTTGTATCTGTTGTTTCACGTAATAATAGTGATAATAGTTTTAGTACAGGGATCACAAATAGCCAATAAAATGAAGATACTAATCGATATTAATCACTGTAAATTAACAACACACCTGAGTGCTGCACATCCATGGGTATGGCCACACTTCGCATATTCGTACCTATTCCCAATAGGAGTTTTCACCTTTTTTGGACATTGCCTGCATGATTTATAAAACCAATAATCCTACCCAGCATTAATAGAGGCAATAGTGCCTACAATTCAGGTTGGCCCCTCCTAAAAAGCATTATACACATCAAGACCTTTTACAGAATAGCTCATAAGATTTTTGAAACAGCAACTAAGTTCATAACTAAAATAACTTTAACAATAAAAACATCAAATTATCTCGACATACTTCAAAACTTCTTCGATTGTTTTCACAACAGATGTGCCATTGTTGACCTCATCAGTCCCACCCCATGAAGTTTGTGTCGACTGATGGCTAATCCTCACTGAAGTTGACTCAAAACCGTTGAGTAGGCTGCAACTCACGTGTTAATGGTTAGGCAACGCCATTATACGACCACAATACATTCCACTTCTTTTCAAAATGTACTGTCCTTTCTTTTAATGACATAACTTCTTTTAGTTCTCGATTGACATGGACTTTGGACATTTCAAAGTGGCTTTACATTGAAGTTTTTCCATTCCATCTGGTTGCTTAAAAATATTGAAGGACCACAATAAGCGGTTCAAGTCGATCGTCATCAAGGTGGGGGAGTATCTGGTCAACAGTGTAAAACCCGGTTAATTAATGACTAATTAACCCATAAATTAAAATATATTCTAGAAAATATGAAATGAGATTTTTATGGTTTAATATGATAAAGAAAATTAAAACGAAAATTTTGACACCAATTTTAAAGAAATCGGCCTAGGATTGGGCCGACGGGCCAACCGGACCCATGTTGGGCCCAAGGCCCAGCCGCCAAGCCTCATTAGTTTAGAGAGCTCAGCACTCTCTCTCCCCCTCAAACAACACACACACGCTGAGAAAGGGAACGGGAAATTCAAACCCTTGCCCTCATTTGCTTCCAACTTCCTTTGATCATAACTTTTGATCCGGAGCTCTGACTGACGCACCGTTTACGGCCATGCGACCGCAGCGTCAAGCTCTACAAAACCCACAACTTTATTTTTGAGGTAAGCCACAATTTCTCCTTAGAATTTCCAGCCCTTAATTTCAAAAATTTTGGGTAAAAAGTGTTGAGATTTTTTAGTTTTAATGTTATAGGATCTAATTAACTTGAAGAGAAGGCTTAGTCTTGCCTCTTTGATCCTTGGGTAAGGTAAGATTCTCAATCATAAGCTTAACACTTAGAATTTTGTGATTTAGTGATTGGGTTATTGTGTTTGGGTGTGATATTGTGGCTTAGGTAGTGTATATATGTGTATTGGAGCTTGATTGATGGTTTTGGAAAGCTTTGGAGTGGAGAAATAAGCTTGAAAATCTGTTGGTGAAGTCTTGTGACCATGAACATTGAAGTTGGAAGTATTCCGGGTTGAATGGGAATCGGCCAAGGTATGGTTTCGGTTTTCTGTATCTAAAATGTAATGTGGTTGTGAAAACTTAGGCTAGAGACCCTAAGATATAGGATTTGAACTATTGATGTTATTGATTGGTTGAGATGAATTATGTTGTTATGTATGTGATTAGTGGATTTTGAAATGTTGATGTGGTTGTTGGATGATATGGATTAAGTTGAATATATGTGAATAATGATTGGTTGGTTGTGAGTGTTGCTAATTATTGAGGAGCATGTAAGATTATGAGTAATGTGGATTGATATGCTTAAGTGTTGGTGAGATTGAGGCTCTTGTTGGTGAGCATGATTTGGTGTGAGATATTGATAAGTATACTCATAGTGATTGATGAAACTGAATAAATGTTTGGAAAATTGAGCTATGGAATATTGATTATAAATTCAATTTATTGAATTAAGATTTGGTTAAAAGTGGATAATTGGTAGGTTGAGGATTGAATGAGAGGTTGGAAGTACTTGATGTTAAATGACTGAGTTTGGTTGGTTTTAAATGAATTTGGAGGTGTATGTTTTAAAAAATTGGAAATTGAGAATTTCGTGCACTTTTGTATAAAGGGAAATTTTGATGAACTTCAACGGATCATATCTTAAGCTACTGTTTTTGAAATTTAATGCTTTTTATATCAAATGAAAGATAATTTGATAAGCTTTAAAATGGTTTAAATTTGATGAAAATCTGAATTCTGTGGAAAGAGATATGATCATTGAAAATTGGGGCCTAAAATCTGAATTCTGTGAATTCTGCAGAATTTGTGATTTCTGGTTTGTGTGCGCACGCATAGCCCTGTGCGTACGCACACCCTGTGGATTTTTGAACCTGTGCGCACGCACAACCTTGTGTGTATGCACACATGGGGACAGGGCTTCTGCTGAGAGCGCTAGCACACTCTGTGCGCACACACAACCAACGAAGTTTTGCAAGCTGTGCGCGCGCACAATGGTTGTGCGCACGCACACGTTGGGAAGCCTATTCTGTTGAGGGCGTTCGCACGCCTTGTGCGAGCGAACAGAATTGGAAAATTTTACACCTGTGCGTACGCACACCTCGATGCGTACGTACACATCTTGAAAATTCTTTTGGGCGTGTGCAAGCACACCCCTGTGCGTATGGACACAACGCTGTTTTCTTATAAAACTCTTGTTTTCAAGTCTTTCATTTTCCCAACAAGCTTGTAACCTTTCGAGACGCTATTTCAAGCTTATAAACCCCCATTTTCATCCTTTAAATCTTAAAATCAATATAAAATGCCTAGTGATTGAGAGGAAGCTAGGGAAGGGGGTAACATGTAGATGAAGAAAGGGGATATAGTGAGGAGTTATGACTAATTATAATGTTATGAGTTGTTGAGGAGGATGGTGGAGTGCTGTGTATGATATGAGTCGAATGGCTATGTATGAGATGAGCCGAATGGCTGTGTGTGAAATGATGGTTTATAGCTGGTTATGAATTATGATTTTAAGCCGGATGGCTGAGAATGAATACATATATGCTGAATTATTGATATTGTGATTGTTGCACTCCACCTATCTGAGATACGAGTTTTCCTGAGTGAAAGCAGTGGCTAGCTGTTGAGTTAAGAAATTAACTAAATTAATTAGTGATGACAAACATTATTTTTGGGCAAAATAAATAATTAGTGTTGATTAATTATATTCACTTATTACTAATTGTTTAATTGTTGCAGGCCAAATTTCAATAGCCCAAATGGAACAAAAAGCAATCAACAAAATGTTGGGCTGAAAGCAAAATTAAGAGCCCAAGGAAAAGCAAAGAAAGAAGCCAAAGAAATCAAATCGGGCCAAGCATATCAATACCCGATCCAAGCCCGATCTGGTTTCAGAAAAGCAAATCCCTCTCTTTTGCTTAACCAAAAGCAACGTTCATCTCTCCTTTGTCCTAGTCAAATAAGAGTTTCAGAAAAGTAAGAAAGAGAAAGAGAGAGAGCTTCTTCACCAAGCTAGTCACCAAAGAAGCAAGAGAAAGAAGGATTAAGCTTGAAAGGCAGATATCAAATCATCTAGTTCAAACCCAATCAAGCTTAGGCTAAAGGTAACCCATTTCCTCTTGCATGCATCAAATCTTCATGTCTTCTTCCCAACTCTCTACTCTATCCGAAATGGGATACAAGGGAAAGAGGATTTCTGTTCTTCTCTGCTGTGTATCTACGGTCTTAAACAAGACTTGGGGACCAAGTTGGTTTTCAAGGGCTCAGATCAAGTTGACCATTGGAAGATTTCTATGGTTACTGTTTTATGGCTTTCGGTCAAGATGAAGAAGTCAGAAGCAAAGTTTCTACTCTAAGGTTTAATGAGAAAAAGTGATTCTGTGGGTTGGTGAAGCTCAAGGCTCAAGGTGTTGACCTTGGAAGAAGAACCCAGCTACATGCAAGGAGATAAAAGAGGTTTGCTGTTCATTCAGAAACCAAGGAGAGAAAACCAGAGTGTGAGAACAGTGTTCTGTTAAGAAGTTCCTCTACTTGGATAATGCTTTCTTTCAAAGAAGCATTCGGCCAATACTGAAGAACTGTATCTAAGGTTTGCGAATCTGGTTTTACACATAGCAAATAGGCTGATGATGAAGTCAATCTCCTTCATGTTTTACTGATTGTAATGTACTTTTCTAAGTTTATCTTTCTGTAATTTCTTGAGAGAAAAGGCATTGTGAGAAAGCTTAAGAAAAAGCCATGAGTGGAAAAAGGCTAAGAGATACACTTGAGAGAAAAGCCTAGAGTTATTTTCTGATTTCTTTAGGTTGATTAAGTGTCTTGTATCTTGTACCTGTAAGGTATTCCTTTCTTAGTTGGGTTAGCACTAAGAGGAATAGTTAGGTATTAGCATAGCCAATGTCAAGTTAGGTTAGAACTTGAGTGTGAAAGGATTGGGTCAATCCTGTGAAATTGGTGTATGTAATACTGTTAACTATAGTGAAATTCTTCCATAGTTGTGGAGGAGACTGGATGTAGGTTGCATAGCATAAGGCAACCGAACCAGGATACATGATGGTGTTAACTTTTCTCTTGTCTGCTGAGTTCTGTTTTCTGATATTCATGAGACAAAAATAAATTGTCTCATAAATTTCCGCTGCTGAGTTTAAACAGAACCTGAATTGAAAGTTCATTTTAAAAGGGTAATAACAGCAACTCAAAGGAATGCATAGATTCAACCCCCCTTCTCTAAGCCTACCACAACCTTCACTAGCCACCACGTGCTCCAGGTGGAGACTCGATACTCTGCTGACCCTATGTCGTAAGTGTGGCCGGATACTGTGAAAGTTCCGGATGAGCTCGCCCCCGTGAATATAGACCAGTGAGGGTGTTGGATGTGAATTATGATTATGTTGTGGATAACTCAAGTTGGGGACGCGCGACAGAGGGACAGTCCAATGGTTAGCTACCAGAACTTGTCGGGTTGGCTTTATAACCGACAGATGAGACTCATCAGCCACTAGGACAGGCATGCATCATATGTGATTTGTTTGGAATGCCTAATTGATTGCATCATTACTTGATAATTGCCTAACTTGCCATATTTGCTTCCTACTTGTGCATTTCCTTGTGTGATATAATTGTGTTTGCATATCAAATTACTGTTGGCAGTTGGGAGGTTCGAAGGATTTGGAAATGGGATATTTAGTTAGACTGATGATCCTTAGTTAGTTGCCTATTTTCATTTCTCATGGTTTAGTATATTTATATGCTTTGATTAAGAATTGGGAGTTCTAGGATTGCCTTCGGCTTTCCCAAGGCATTACATGTTAGATATTTGGGCACTGTTACCATGCTGAGAACCTCCGGTTCTCACCGATGCAGATTTTGTGGTTTTCAGATGCAGGACGTGAGGCTCCTCGCTGAGGCATGCTAGAGACTTCTATTTTGGCGAATATCCTTAGCTTTCGAGACTTTATTTTGATTTTATGTACTTGTTTAGATACTTATATTCTCCACTGTTTATATATATGCTATATTGACTCCTCTTAGAGGTTATTTTGGAGAAACAAGTTTTTGTAACTTGTCTTTTGGGTTTTTTTGGGTTCTCCTACTATATATATGTATGTATACTTCTATGCTCGGACCAGTTATCTTCGCAAACCGAGTCTTGAGTTTTGATATCTGTATTTTTGGCACTCTCTTGTATATCTTCTCGCGTTAGCTTATTCGTTATTTGTTTAGCTACGTTATCGACCAGAGGGTTGTGCTTTTCACTTTAGCGGTTTTAATTTTTCCCCTTTTTTCTTCAAAGGCTCCTAGTTATAAATATTTTCGCACTACTATATATACTAAATTTTATTTTTAGAGGTCATAATACCTCGCCACCTCTGTTTTATGACTTAATCATAAGACTTTGTGTGGTAAGGTGTTACAAACAGTTTCGCCAAAGAGAATATAACTTAACATGTTCTTCCTGTCAGCAACCCCAGAAATTCAAGCTTACTATATAAATAACACAGCCGAATAAACAACTTATCTCTCTTAAGAAAAACACATAAATAACAACTTACTCCAAGTCTTCCACAATAACAACCAAGCGTTTAGTCTCTATTCCTTTGCTAGTTACTAATTCTCTTGGATCTTCCTTTCCAACAACTTCTCCAATTATATCTACAAAACAATAAGAAACACACTTTTAGATATAGCTTTTTAAGTGGTTATAATTTTTCTGCACATTTATGAATCTTTACATATAGTCTTAGATTCACCAAACAATTCAAGCTCCTCTACTTTTTTGACTATTTACAGCTCTACAACGTTCCTAAATCGAAACACTTCCAAAGGAAAAGTTGGATTCTCTATATGTTCAACCCTTGTTCTGTGTGAAAGCACAAGTACCCACCTACTAACACTATTTTTCTTCTTGGTCATGTTGTCAACTACTATAAAATTATTCATAGTATATATGTGGAACTCAAGAATAATACTAATGTATTTCTTTTCCAGTGATCTTGGTATGGTTGCATAAATCCTGCCACCCTGTGATAATGAAGTGAACACTTAAAAGAGAAAGTAAATCCTTATCATGTTTAAGTCATAACAATGACATATAAAGCACAGATGTGTTTTGTAAAAAATATATATTAACAAATGCTCTTACCTCTTTATCTTGAAGAACTATTTGGATGAAGCCAATCTCATTGACATTAAACTTGTTTTGTTCACACTCTTACAACGAATATTTTAAAATTATATGCAAGTTTTTTAGTGTTCATATTTGATACTAAATCAAAAATTTTATTCATTAGGTTTTAAGTCTCCCACCAAATTGAGAAGTAGTGACTGGAATGTGAATAATATTATGGAGCAACTCAGTTTTACAATTTTAAAATTGTTTAATGATATTGAATAAATATTTGAATTATACATGACCGACTTACTTCATGTGCATTGCAATGCCAATTTTATTCATTGTATGTTGATTAATTTTTTTACTTACCTTACATGTCACTTGTCATTCAAAAGATTATTACATGTATTGAGTATAAAATGGAACCCATTATTTATCTCTTATTATATATTAATAAAAAATAAATAATAAATAATAAATAAATATTTATAAAGACATATATTTTAATTTTTTATTTTATAATTTTATATTTTTATTTAGTTATGACCGAGGTGAAAGCGTGGTCCTGATAAGGTTTTGGAAAGAATGAGCGTGGAAGATCTTCCTCGGAAGGAGGTGAACGTGCTGAAGGGGCACGAGGGCGCCGTACTTTCCGCAAGGTTCAACGCTGATGGCAACTACTGCCTCAGCTGTGGCAAAGACCGCACCATACGCCTCTGGAATCCCCACCGCGGCATCCACATCAAGACCTACAAATCCCACGGCCGTGAAGTCCGCGATGTCCATGTCACTTCGTACTCTCTCTCTCTCTCTCTCTCTCTCTCTCTCTCTCTCTCTCATACTCCTTAGTAATCAACACAATTGCATGTTAATAATTTGATTTAGGGACAACTCCAAGCTATGTTCGTGTGGTGGAGATCGCCAGATTTTTTATTGGGATGTAGCTACAGGCCGTGTAATTCGAAAGTTCCGTGGTCATGACGGTGAGGTATTTGCTATTCGCTATTTAGCTCCTTCCCCTGTATTGTTGCACTTCAATTCATAGCTATAGACGTCACTCTTGTAATATAGTTTCTTTCATAGGTCAATGCTGTGAAATTCAATGAGTATTCCTCTGTGGTAGTATCAGCTGGATATGATCAATCCTTGCGTTCTTGGGACTGCAGATCCCACAGCACCGAGCCTATGCAGGTCAATTTCATTTTAAAAGTTCTCATTTCCTTTCCCCGCACACCAATATTACTAATCAAGCCTATCCTATTAATTGATGTTCAGATTATTGACACATTTTCAGATAGTGTCATGTTTGTTTGCTTAACAAATACTGAAATCATTGGAGGAAGTGACGATGGAACTGTTCGAACCTTTGACATTCGCATTGGCAGGCATGTAGCGGCATATTTCAAAATGAAAGAGAAACACTCCCGGTACACACACGTATTGTCATCTGCTTCGTGAAATCTACTAATTTTTTCTTTTGTACACACCAGAGAAACATCTGATAACTTGGGGCAACCGGTTAACTGCATATCCATGTCAAATGATGGTAACTGCATTCTAGCTGGTTGTCTCGACTCTACTCTGCGGCTTTTGGACCGGTACGTGTATAACTTTCTGAGGAAATTTAGCATGGATCTTACTCCCTGCTAATTTTTTTCATCCTTTCTTGTGGCAGATCTACAGGGGAGTCATTGCAAGAATATAAAGGGCACACTAATAAGGTTAGTTCTTAGATGTTAAATCTGTTTCTGTTACTTTCTTCTATTACAAATATTGTCAAATAATACATGAAGATAACAGATTTAGCTACAAGTTAAGATTCAGCGTCATTCTAATATTTATTTATCTGGCCTACAACATTTCCATTCCAACATTTGTTTATTCTAAAAGCATTATTTTTTTGTGTTTTAAGCAACTATACCATGTCCTTGCAAGCTTTATGGCTTAGTCCATCTTATCAGGTTTGATAATCATTTGTAATTAGTTATCCTCAGTCATTTAAATTGGATTGCTGCCTTACCAATACGGATGCTCATGTAACTGCTGGCTCTGAGGATGGCTACATCTATTTTTGGGATCTTGTAGATGCATCGGTCGTGTCAAGATTCAGGGCTCATAACTCAGTGGTAAACTCTTCAACTACAACACTCTTTCTACATGGAAGTTCTGTTAGAAACTATGTTGATACTAATTTACCAAGTCTAAAAGGACATTATAGACCTTTCATTGGCTAATGACATTTTTGCAACGATAATTGTGACTTTCTCAAGTTTTCAATTCCTCCTTAAGCTTGACAAAAGAAAATGAATTCCTCTTAAGTTTGAATCCCAAACTTGATATCGTTTTACAAAATGCTGTGTCAGTTTATGCTTGTTCGTCCATTTAGATTATATGGTTCCACAGGAAGCATATCATGTTATATTGAGGCCCCCCTTCTCTTTCTGACTAGATACTCTCCTAAGTCCTATCCTTTTGTGTTGGGTTGTTGGGGCCACCAATGTGAAAATTTGTTACACCAATAAACAATAATTTCATGTGACAATTCTGTTTTGATACAGTTTTTGTCACCTGTACACAACATCTTGAACAGTTATCGATTAAGAAAGAAAATATCTGCTGCTGATTTTCTTGAAATATTTTCTGTTACTTTGTTGTCAAATTAATTAAAGCTCTTAATGCTGCATCTTATTATTGTCAGTTTCAATTCTCTCTCCCTTTTTTATTTTGTTGTGAAAAGAGTCTAGGTATTCTCTGCAATAACTGATGCCATTTTGGGTTATATACTGTGATAGATACTATAATCTTAGAGATGTAAATATTTGTGCTTAGTTTTCTTTGGATTTACTTGTTATGGAAGGATAAAGACTAGTCGACAATGATACGAGTCACGTGAACTTTCTTGCTCAGGTAACAAGCGTAAGTTATCACCCAAAGGAGAATTGCATGGTAACTGCTTCTGTGGATGGCACCATTCGAGTGTGGAAGACATAGGAACAAAATGCAAGCAGGAAGCTTCTCGTGTCTACTCGGCCCATACCAATGCCCAAATAGAGCAATAATGACTTGTCCAACACCAGTTGAAGCCCACAGAAACCGTGTTACTTCAGCTTATATTATATTAGTATATATGCAAATGTTCCTTATTGTTAATACAAGGTGTGAGTCTTAGCTACTGAATCTCTGATCTCCTGTCAAATGTAGGGTATCAGGGTATGGGTTATTCTAGTTTTAACCTGTTATCCTTTTCATTGGGCAAGCATTTTTTGCTAGTGAAGTTGTTGGTGAATAAGTGGATGTATACTTTTATTTTAGTGATGTGATTCTTCAGTCTTTATTATTGATTTCCCATTATTCAATTCCAACTCAAATGACGAAAGGATGAATTCTAAGTTTTACCTCCATGTAATGTGGTCCTCTAAACTAAAGATTGAGTCTCTTATACACGTGGCCTACAATTATAACAATGATCGTCACGATTGCATCGGTAGTTATTGTCATTATCATCGTCACGATTGCATCTTTCGGACCTGTATTTAATCTGCTTTTGTATTGGATATTAAAATGTTTTTTATTATATATGCCAAATTAATGCTGTTTACGCATCAATTTATTTGGTTAACTTTAGTTATCTCCAAACTCAATTTGATAACAACCGTATTTAATCACATTCGGCAATGGTGTAACATCCTACTACACAGAGTTTTACGCTTAAGTCGTAGAACAGAGGTAGTGTGGTGTTACGGACCTCTAATTATAAAATATTTACTTATAATAGTAGAAAAACATAATATACTAGGAGCCTTGAAAAACAGGTAAAACAAAGCTGCAAAATAAAAAGCGCAACCCTCAGGAAACGGAATTACTTGCGTACTAAGAAACCTAAGGGTTATAGATATGATAAAGCGAAAAAAAGAATAGAGAGCTAAGAGATACAACATAACTAGCTCCTGACTCAGCTTGCGAAGTCAAGTCTGGCCGAAGAATATATATACATACATATACAGGTATCCCAAAATACTCAAAATAAAGAAAAGAGACCCTAACTCTCCCTCAACCTCTATGAGGAACAAAATGATTAAGTTTCTTGGTGAGCAAGCTAACACATATGTACATACATATACAAACTGTAAACCCAAAATAACCCAGGCACTACTCCGCTTCAGGGATCCAAACGCCTAGCGAGGAGCCGCTCGACCAACAATTCCAAATAAACACCACTCAATCTCAACCATATCATTACATTGCCATAATCATAAATCCTTCATCCATCATCATTATACTAGCATATATATATATATATATATATATATATATATATATATATATATATTTGCATTCAACCCACATCATCAATTACTCAACACATGCTCGCATAAACTTATCCATCAATATCATAAAAACTAATCATTTAACACATTCAATCACTTCAACTTATTCTATAGTTCCTTAGCCTAAGTTTTCACAAAACCTTATATATTAAACGCGTGAAACCAAAACCATACCTTGGCCGATCACTATGTTTGGTCCAAGGCAGCCACACTAGTCACATTCACAGCCCCTCAAGCTTGAGAAATCAACCAAAATCTTAGCACCAATCATCCACCAAGCCTCCAAATGCCCACCGTTCAATTCCAATGCATAAATATATACTTAATTTACACCTAATACACATGTATACTTCAAGTTCAGATTTCGCATAATAAAATCAAGAGTTGATTAAGGTTTAGGTGATCCTTACCGTACCCACACACATAGCAACTCAAACCCGATAAGCTCTGCAAGCTAAATCGAACCTAGAACACCGAATTTGGCAACATCTCATTACAAGGCTCAATTTCAAGAATAAAAAAGGGGATAGAAAATCTAAGATAAAATTGGGGCTTACCAGTGAAATTGATCTGATAGAAATGTAGAGCTCGACGTGCTGGACGCGTGGCTGCAAAAAGTGCGGCGATCGGAGCTCGAACGGAGAAGTTATGGTGAATTGAAATGATGGTGAGGGTTTGGGAAGCTCTCCTCTCCCCCAAATCTGTTCAACGTTCTTGTTGCTGAATGGGGAAGGAGAAGCCCCTGCCCATTTTAAGTTATGGGTCCGATTGGATCTACGGGTCCGGTTTTGGGTCTGGTTCGGCCCATCCGGTTTAATTTTGGGCTAAATTTTTCGAAATTGATGTCAAAATTCTCGTTTTGAAGAGATCTATCCTATTTTGATATTAGATTTACGTTTTTAATTTTCCTAATTAAAATTTAGTTTATTAACTAATTATTTACTTATTTTTGCGGGGTTTACATCCTACCCACCTAATTAAGAATTTTGTCCTCAAAATTCAGAGTTAATTACCTAAAAAGAGGTGTGGGTAGTCTTTCCGCATCTCTGACTCAAGCTCCCAGGTATGCTCTTCAATACCAGCCCGACTCCAAGCTACTTTTACTAAAGAAACCTCTTTTCCGCGTAAATACTTGATGCTGGTGTCATCAATCCTAACTGGAGTTACCGGAAGCGTCATAACTTCTCTTACTTGAACCGATTATGGTTCTAGGACATGATTAGGATCAAAAGTGTATTTACAAAGCTGCGATACGTGAAACGCGTCATGCAGGTTCGAAAGATGTGGTGGTAAAGCGATCCTATACGCCAATGGTCCAATTCTCTTCAGAATTTCAAACATCCCAAGATAACGGGGATTTAGCTTCTTAGTTTTGATGGATCTCCCTATTCCGATGGTTGGAGTAACCTTCAGGAAGACGTGTTCTCCTTCCTTATGGTCTCTGGTGTTCAATTTTAACTTTCTGGCAAGTTAGGTACTTGGAAACGTGCAACGCCACATCATTTTTCATTCCTGGCCACCAGAACATTGTCTTTAGATCTTGATACATCTTGGTGCTTCCTGGATGGATTGAGAACCCGCTCTTATGAGCTTCTTCCAATATGCTCTGTCGCAAATCCGACATCTGGCACAATGATCCGATTCTTGAACCTCCATAACCCATCCTTATCTTCTGACACTCTCCACTGTTTGCCTTTCTCAATCGCCGGAAAAATCTTATACAATTCTTGGTCATTCTGATGAGCCTTTAAAAGTTCATCCTTGAAATCGCTTGAAATTTGTAACTGACTTAAGCATAAAGTCCCAAACTCTTCTCTGATTCCCAATTTCAACCCTTGGAATGCTTTCAGTAATTCTCCCTCTCGTAACATCATCCATGCAACACACAGAGATTTCCTACTCAAGGCATCTGCCACCATATTCGCCTTTCCCGGATGGTAGTTCAACTCGAAGTCATAATCCTTCAGAAGTTCCATCCACCTCCTCTGCCGCATATTCAACTCTTTTTGTTCAAAGAGGTACTTCAAGCTCTTATGGTCTGAGAAAACTTGAAACTTCACACCATAGAGATAATGCCTCCAAATCTTCAAAGCAAAAATAACGACAGCAAGCTCCAAATCGTGAGTTGGATAGTTTCTTTTATGTGGCCTTAACTGACGTGAGGCATAAGCTACAACTTTATGGTGTTGCATCAGCACACATCCTAAACCCTTCAATGATGCATCACAGTATACTTTGAATGGTTCTCTTGGCTCAGGCAGCATCAACACGGGTGCAGTCGTCAACCTCTGCTTTAATGCCAGGAAACTCTCCTCGCACTCAGGAGTCCACACAAAAGGAACATCCTTCCTCGTTAGCTTGGTCAAAGGCAAAGCGAGCTGTGAAAACCCTTTAATGAACCTCCGATAGTAACTTGCCAATCCTAGGAAACTCCTGATCTCCGTCACTGAAGTTGGACACTCCCAATTCATCACTGCTTCAACCGTAGTAGGATCTACTACTATTCCCTATTTACTTACCACATGGCCAAGAAATTTCACTTCAGACTTCCAGAACTCACACTTGGATAGCTTGGCATACAACTTCCTATCCTTCAAGATCTGCAGCACCGTCCGTAAGTGATCCGCATGCTCACTCTCTGTCTTAGAGTAAATAAGTATGTCATCGATAAACACAACAACAAACTTATCCAGATATGGATGAAAAATCCTATTCATGTAATCCATGAATATCGCTGGAGCATTAGTCAGTCCGAGGGACATTACTGTGTATTCATAGTGACCATAACGCGTCCTAAAGGCAGTTTTGTGAATATCCTCATCTCTAACCCTTATCTGATGGTATCTAGATCGTAGATCAATTTTAGAGAACATGCCGACTCGCTGTAACTGGTCCATAAGGTCATCAATCCTTGGCAACAGGTATTTATTCTTCACAGTAATCTTGTTCAGCTGCCGATAGTTAACACATTAGCACATACTCCTGTCTTTCTTCTTTACCAGTAACACTGGCGCACCCCACGGAGACACACTTGGGCGGATAAAGTTCTTACCCAGCAGATCTTCTAGCTGAGACTTTAATTCGGCCATTTCTAGGGGTGACATCCTATAAGGAGCACTCGAAATTGATTCGGCCCCAGGCACCAACTCAATAGCGAACTCAACCTCTCAGTTAGGTGGAAATTCATCAATATCATCAGGAAACACCTCTGGAAACTCACACACAATCAGAATTTGCTCCAAGCTTTGATCATCACCTGAAACACCCGCAGCTAACAACAATATTCCTTGATATTCGGCCCAGAACAGTTCATCATCATGGAATTCAGGTAGTAGCTATTCGCCACAACTGGCCCTTTTGTGTCTTCTGGCATAAAGCACACTGATTTTGCAAAACAATCGAGTAGAACATGGTTCTTGGATAACCAGTCCAACCCCAAAATAAGATCAAGACCAGTCATTGGCAGACAAATTAAGTCATGCACGAATTCATGCTGTTGGATTCGAAATGGAACTTGTAAGCACCCCAACCTAGTCACTATAGCCTCATGGGTAGCATTATAGACCTTTAAATCATACCCCAAGATTACTATTTTCAATCCTAACTCATCAGCCTTCTCAAATGCAATAAATGAATGTGTAGCTCCAAAATCAAATAAGGCATTCAAAGTTTTACCGGCCATCTCACAATTACCTCTAATAAGTGTCTCTGACCCCTCAGCGCCTACTGCAGAAGTAGTGTATACTCTCCCTGGTTGCTGCACTCTGCCAGTCTCATACCTCTTCTTCTCTGGGAAGTTATTAGCCAAGTGTCCAGGCTGTCCACAGAAATAACATACTCCAGTCCCAAACCTATACGGTCCTGAATGGTACTTCCCGCATCTGTGACAACTCAAGTCCTGCTGTGGCTGCTTCCCATGCCTTCTTCCCTGAGTAGCATTGGCATTTGGCCTCTTGAAGTTACCTTGCCCCTGATTATTCTAACGGACAAAGCCACCACGCTTGAATTGTCTGCCCCTAGGTGCAAAATTCCTCCCTGAAGTCCTCTGGAAAGGCATCCTCATACTTCTCTTTTCTGCTGCGGCCTTTCTTACACACTCCTCAGCCACCTTGCTCTTATTCACAAGTTCAGAGATCACCCGGAACTCCATAGGTGCTAGAAGCTCAGAATGTCACTCCGAAGGCCTCCTTCATACTTGATGCATTTCCACTCAGCAAAGTCCTCAGGAGCTCCCTGACAAATGCGTGAAAAATGGCACAGTTTATCAAATCTGCTAGTGTACTTAGTAATGGTCATCTGGCCTTGTTTCAGCTGAAACAGTTCAAGTTCCTTGGCATTTCTGACTGAGCTGGGAAAGTATTTCTTATAAAATTCTATTCGGAACAACTCCTAAGAGATTACAACCCCGTCAGGCTGCAGAATACGCCTCATGCCCTGCCACCAATGCTGAGCCTCACCTTGTAGCTGGTAGGTTCCAAACTCAACCCACTGTTCTTCAAGAACCTGCTGAGCCTGTAATGATCGCTCAATGGCTTGGATCCAGTTATCCACATCGGTAGGGTTCGAGGTTCCTCTGAAGGTCGGAGGATGAACTTTCAGGAAGGAGGAATGCATCATAGGACCATCGTCTCCGTTGTTGCCATTATTCCCATTATTTATTTGGTTTCCCAGGGCTTCAGCTGTTGCTTGCATCACCGCAGCCAAACTCAATTCGCTAACAACCGTATTTAATCACAATTTGTCCATCCGGTGATGGTGTAACACCCTACTACACAGAGTTTTACGCTTAAGTCATAGAATAGAAGTAGTGTGGTGTTACGGACCTCTAATAATAAAATATTTACTTATAATAGTAGAAAAACATAATATACTAGGAGCTTTGAAAAACGGGTAAAACAAAGCCGCAAAATAAAAAGCACAACCCTCAGGAAACGAAATTACTTGCGTGCTAAGAAACCTAAGGGTTATAGATATGATAAAGCAAAAAAAAGAATAGAGAGCCAAGAGTACAGCATAACTAGCTCCTGACTCAGCTTGCGAAGCCAAGGCTGGCCGGAGAATATATATACATACATATACAGGTATCCCAAAATACTCAAAATACAGAAAAGAGACCCTAACTCTCCCTCAACCTCTATGAGGAACAAAATGATTAAGTTTCTTGGAGAGCAAGCTAACACATATTACCATACATATACAAACTGTAAACCCAAAATAACCTAGGGACTACTCCGCTTCAGGGATCCAGATGCCTAGCGAGGAGCCGCTCGACCTGCATCTGAAAACATCAACACAGTATGGAGTGAGAACCAGATGTTCTCAGCATGGTAAAGGTGCCACGCATATAATATAAGGTCCTGGGAATGCCAGAGGCAATCCTAGAACTCCAACATACAATTATAAAACTTAAATTCTAAGCAGAAGCCATAAAAAGGGGGTAGGTGACCTAAGTATCTTAAACTTACTTTCTTTAAATCCTAACATTAACACCAAACCAATCCACCCTTCCTCTGCTCCTCCATCATCCATGAATCAGCAAAGACAAACAAATAGATAATTACACGCACAAGTAGGAAACAGGTAGCAAATAGCAAATATAGCAGATAGCAGGGTATATATTCAGTTAGGCAATCCCAAGTAATGCATAGTAGACAAAACAAACAAATGCACATGATATATTCCTGTCCTATGGCTGATGAGGCTCATCTGTCGGCTATCCAGCCAACCCGACAAGTCCGAAAACCTTAGACTGTCCCCCGTCGCGCATCCCCATGAGAGTATGCATAGATATCACATTCATTCATCATTGAATCATTCATTCATATATCACTCAATGGGGGATATCCATTCCTGGAAATTTATACGTTTCCGGTCACCCTTACGACGTAGGGTCAACAGAGTATCGAGTTTTAACCTAGAACACGTGGTGGCAAGCCACAATTCTGTTACCTAAGGAAACTCGTATCTCAGATATCATCATATTCATAAGCCATTCGATATTCATAATCATTATATAATCATTCATCAAGCCATGGTATCATAACTTCATTTAACATCCATATCTCCTTCGTTTAACTCATCATTTTTACCTCTTACTTCATCCCCAAGTTACCTTAAATTCCTATCTTCTGCTCATTACTAAGCTTACCAGTAAAATCTAAGGTTAACAGGGCAAAAATAGGGATTTAGGGGTTCAAAACCATGTTTAGATCACAAAAACACAGGTGCTAGAAAAACAGAGTGTGTGCGTACGCACACATGTGTGCATGCGCGCAGCTTAAAGAGAAAACGGAACGTGTGCGTGCGCACGAATGCGTGCGTGTGCACACCAGCCAGGAATTACTTGGTGTATGTGTGCCTCACTCCCTGCGAGTGCCACCAACAGAAAGCATATCATGGTGTGTGCGTGCGCACAAGGACGTGCGTACGCACACTTTCTGAAAAATACCAGGTGTGCGTGCGCACGAAGGCGTGCGTACGCACAGGTAAAATTTCTGCTTCTGTTGGGTGCGTGCGCACAACAGTGTGCGTGGGCACACATCAGAAAACCTGATTCTGCTGCAACTTTGAAAATTTCAATTTTTCACACCAGATTTCCGGCGTCCATAACTTCCTCTACAGAATTCAATTTTTCGCTAACCTTATATCAATTTCAAGCTTATCAAACATTCTTTAATTTAAAACAAACCTCATTTCCATCCGAAATTTGAGGAGCAAGTTATGGACTACCAAAGTTCATCAAAAAATCAACTTTTACCAAAATATGCCAAACCCCATTTTTACCCAAATTCACATTCCCTTTTCAAAACTCAATTTCATTTAACTCAACATACCATAACCATCAATACAACTTACCTTTCACCACTACACAACAATTCATTCAACCCTTGCATTTCCTTAGCTCAATACACCTCATTTCAATCTAACTTTACAAGTTTTACTCACAAACTCACAAACTAACATACCATTCCATATACACATATTGTCATCATCATAAAATTCTTCAACCATCATCACAACATTAATCAATATAACAGTACCAACAATTCCAAATAAACACCACTCAATCTCAACCATATCATTACTTTGCCATAATCATAAATCCTTCATCCATCATCATTATACTACCACATATATATGTGGTAGTATAATGATGATGGATGAAGGATTTATGATTATGGCAAAGTAATGATATGGTTGAGATTGAGTGGTGTTTATATATATTTGCATTCAACCCACATCATCAATTACTCAACACATGCCCACATCAACTTATCCATCAATATCATAAAAACTAATCATTTAACACATTCAATCACTTCAACTTATCCTATAGTTTTCTAGCCTAAATTTTCACAAAACCTTATATATTAAATGCGCGAAACCTAACCATACCTTGGCCGATCACTATGTTTGGTCCAAGGCAGCCACACTAGTCACATCCACAACCCCTCAAGCTTGAGAAATCAACTAAAATCTTAGCACCAATCATCCACCAAGCCTCTAAATGCCCACCGTTCAATTCCAATGCATAAATATATACTTAATTCACACCTAATACACATGTATACTTCAAGTTCAGATTTTACATAATAAAATCAATAGTTGACTAAGGTTTAGGTGATCCTTACCGCACCCAGATGCATAGCAACTCAAACCTGATAAGCTCTGCAAGCTAAATCGAACCTAGAACACCAAATTTGGCAAAATCTCATTACAATGCTCAATTTCAAGAATAAAAAAGGGGGTAGAAAATCTGAGATGAAATTGGGGCTTACCAGTAAAATTGATCCGACATAAATGTAGAGCTCGATGCGCTGGACACGTGGCCGCAAACAGTACGGCGATCGGAACTCAAACGGAGAAGTTATGGTGAATTAAAATGATGGTGAGAGTTTGGGAAGCTCTCCTCTCCCCCAAATCTGTTCAGCGTTCTGCTAAATGGGGAAGGAGAAGCCCCGGGCCATTTTAAGTTATGGGTCCGGTTGGACTTACGGGCCTGGTTTTGGGTCCGGTTCAATTGGTTCGGCTCATTCGGTTCAATTTTAAACCAAATTTTTTGAAATTGATGTTAAAATTCTTGTTTAAAGAGCTTTATCTTATTTTGATATTAGATTTATGTTTTTAATTTTTCTAATTAAAATTTAATTTATTAACTAATTATTTACTGATTTTAACGGGTTTACAGGTGACAATTGTATGCTATTTATATTCTGACGCCTTTTTATGGTGTTTGTCGGTAGAATTATTGTAGTATCAAAATGTTTAATGTGTATAATTTGCGTCTCTCAAAAATATGTTTGATGGCGGATTGATATTTGAGATTTTAAGTATCCAAAATACAAATGTAAGGCATATACTTATTTTTTTACTAACGAAAATTCAATAAAACATGCATAATATTAAATTACTGAATTAATAATTAATTTTTTATCTGTTTATAATCTTTTTAAGGGGAATATATACGGTTAAATGAATACAATAAGCCATACCGGTTAAATTTTGATCAAACACACGAATGGAGTTTCCTCTACATAACTTGACTCCTTTAATTTAACCACATTGTTATAGATAAATGAAATATGAACGGCTATTATAATTGTTGTTGACAAAAATTAAAAGTATAAGTAGGTGGTTTCAGTTTCAATAAAACCAATTAATGGTGTGTCCTTTGGTGTACAATTAGCAGTACCAAAAATGAACGGATGTGATTTTTAGAGTCAAAAAAGAAAAGGACAATGTCATTCGATTAACAATTTTTTTAATTTTTTATTTTTTAAAATTAAATTTTAAATATTAAATAATAACTGATTAATGATAATTTAAAAAATTAAAATTATTAATTAATAATAAATTAGCTGATAGTTGACTGATTAGATGTTAGTTATTTAGCGAAATTCGAATCCAAATGTTAATACACTTTGATAATAAAGCTTGTGTTCCCTAATCCCATCCAACGCAAAACTTCACACATCTAACTACTTGGACCCTTCTTCCACACACTAACACTATATCAAACTATATTAATATAACCTTGCTTTTAGTAGGAGATATTAACTCATAAGGTATGATTTTATTTAGTTCAGGACCAAATGATTTTTAGTAAAAATTTAGAACTATTAATTAACTTTGTTTTTAGTAACGCTAATCTTTTACTAAATTCAATTAATAAGTTGGTTAATATTTATGAATTAGGTTAATTAAGTTTTATTAATTTTCCACAATTTGTAGAGGTTGACGAATTAGATTTACTCTTTGTAATTATTATGTTTTGGTTAGTGATAAGGGTAGTGATTTTTAACCTGTATCCTTTGCCAAGATCTTTTAGAACTTGAGAAAGGGGGTTGACTCAAAAGCAGAACAAAACATAACAGAAAAAGAGAATCACACAAGCATATATCCTGGTTCGGTTTCCAAGTGCAATGAAACCTACATCCAGTCTCCACCACAACTATGGTGGAATTTCCACTATAATCAAACTGATTACATGTACCAATACCAATGAATTACAACCTAATTCATCTAGTATCACCCACCAAATTTCTAACCTACACCTAGTATCCACCAAGTGCTATCCCAACTTAACTAAGGAAAACTCCAATCTAGCTCACCAAGTGTTAATCCAACTTGGCTAAGGAGAACTAAACCTAGTTCAACAAAAACCAAATACACAGAAAATTACTTTGGCTTTTTCAATTTATCTCTTTAGCCTCTTTTCACTAATGGCTTTTTCATTTTCTCACTTTACCATGATTAGCCTTTTTCTCAATTACAGAAAGATAGACATCAGAAAATCATAACAAAGAAATCTCAAGCGAAGCTCAAAGAAGAAGGAAACAACATTGCACGAAAATTCTCATTCTCTCTTTCCAATATGCATAGTTGCAGTCAACTCTAAGCAAGAGAAAACCTAAATTCAAGTTATGCTGCAATTGTTCAAGTTGTGCTGCAATCAACTCCAAGCAAGAGAAAACCTGAATTCAAGTTGTGTTGTAGTTGTTCAAGTAATAGTAATAATAGTACATTGTTTCAAAAGAAGGAACCAACATTAAAATCTGAATTCAAGTTGTGTTGCAATCAACTCTAAGCAAGAGGAAACCTAAATTCAAGTTGTGCTGGAGTTGTTCAAGGAGTCGTAGTAATAGTACTTTGTTTCAAAAGAAGGAACCAACACTGAAACCTGAACTTTAGTTGTGTTGCAATCAACTCTAAGCAAGAGGAAACCTAAATTCAAGTATGCTATAGTTGTTCAAATTGTGTTGTGCTGCATTTAACTCTAAGCAACAAATCTAGTAGTAGTAGCACCTTGTTTCAAAAGATGGAATTAATACAGAAACAGAAATTCAAATTGTCATGCAGTCAACTTTAAGCAAGAGAAAATCTGAATTTAAGTTTTGATGCAGTTGTTTAGGTTGTGCTATAGTTAACTCTAAGCAAGAGAGAACCTAAATTCAAGTTGTGCTACAGTTGTTCAGGTTGTGCAGCATTCAAATCTAAGAGAAAACCTGAATTCAAGTTGTTCTGCTGCAATCAACTCTAAGCAAGAGAAAACCTAAATTCAAGTTGTGTTACAGTTGTTCAGGTTGTGTTGTTGTCAACTCTAAGCAAGAGAATCTAGTAGCAGAATAGCAGTTGAGCTATTGTCAACTCTAAGAAAGAGGAGTAGTTGTGTTATTGTCAACTCTAAGCAAGAGAAAACCTAAATTCAAGTTGTGCTATAAGTAGTAGTTTCAAGTTTGCTACAAGTAGTAGTCTCAAGTTGTGTACTAGTAGTAGTTGTGTTGATGTCAACTCTAAGCAAAAGAAAATTTAAATTCAAGTTCTGCTACAAGTAGTAGTAATAGTAGTAGTAGTTGAGTTGTTGTCAACTCTAAACAAGAGAAAACCTAAATTCAAGTTGTTCTACAAGTAGTAGATTCAAGTTGTGCTACAAATAGTAGTAGTAGTAGTAGTAGTAGTGTTGCAACTCTAAGCAAGAGAAAACCTAAATTCAAGTTGTGTTACAAGTAGTAGTTTCAAGTTGTGCTACAAGTAGTAGTCTCAAGTTGTGCACTAGTAGTAGTTGTGTTATTGTCAACTCTAAGCAAGAGAAAACCTAAATTCAAGTTGTGCTACAAGTAGCAGTTTCAAGTTGTCCTACAAGCAGTAGTTTCAAGTTGTGCCATAAGTAGTAGTAGTTGTGTTATCAACTCTAAAAAAGAGGAAACCTGAATTCAAGTTTGCTACAAGTAGTAGTAGTAGTTGTGTTGTCAACTCTAAACAAGAGGAAACCTAAATTCAAGTTGTACTACAAGTAGTAGTATTAGTAGTTGTGTTGTTGTCAACTCTAAACAAGAGAAAAGCTGAATTCAGTTGTACTACAAGTAATAGTTTCAAGTTTTGCTACAAGCAGTAGTTTTATATTGTGCTACAAGTAGTAGTAATAGTAGTTGTGTTGTTGTCAACTTTAAACAAGAGGAAACCTAAATTCAAGTTGTGCTACAAGCAGTAGTTTCAAGTTGTGCTACAAGTAGAAGTAGTTCTGTTGTCAAATCTAAACAAGAGGAAACCTAAATTCAAATTGTGCTACAAGTAGTAGTAATGGTAGTTGTGTTATTGTCAACTCTAAACAAGAGGAAACCTAAATTCAGTTGTACTACAAGTAGTAGTTTCAAGTTGTGGTACAAGCAGTAATTTTAAATTGTTCAACAAGTAGTAGTAGTTGTGTTGTCAACTCTAAACAAGAGAAAACCTAAATTCAAGTTATGCTACAAGTAGTAGTAATAGTAGTTGTGTTTTTTTCAACTCTAAACAAGAGGAAACCTAAATTCAAGTTGTGCTACAAGTAGTAGTTTCAAGGAGTAGTGGTAGTGTTAGTAATAGTGTTGCAACTCTAAGCAAGAGAAAACCTAAATTCAAGTTGTGTTACAAGTAGTAGTCATAGTAATAGTACTAGTTGTGTTGTTGTCAACTATAAGAAAGACGAAGTAGTAGTTGTGTTATTGTCAACTCTAAGGAAGAGGAAACCTAAATTCAAGTTGTGCTCCAAGTTGTAGTTTGAAGTTGTACTACAAGTAGTAGTCTCAAGTTGTGTAGTAGTAGCAGTAGTGTTTTTGTCAACTTTAAGCAAGAAGAAACCTAAATTCAATTCTAAGGAAGAGGAAATCTAAATTCAACTCTAAGGAAGAGGAAACCTAAAAGGCGGTACAATCGTCGGTATTCTCCACAAATATTTCATATATTCTTCTCTCTCATTTTTCTTATATTTGTAGTTTGTATAATCATTAACGGTTTATGTTCTAACATATTTTGTCATAATGCCAAACAACAACAAAAAATAACACAGAAAAGTACTATACATTAACAACTCATACAAGCTCTATTTATAATACATCATCGATAGTCTAAGAAATAAAGTTAACAACAACATCGACTACAAAATACACTATAATACATCATCGATGGTGGGGATCCTGATAGTGGAGCTGATGCCCAGTCCCACAGGGGGAGGCTGTGTCTAGTGCTGAGGTCGGTTGGGCCGAGGCACTGCACGAGGGCGGGGTTGCTCAGTATGATCCTGAGCATGCTGCGGATGTGGTGGGAGCGGTGGGACATAGTAGCCCTCGGAATAAGGAACTGGGGCATACTGGTGCTTATGAGGATGAGGATGAGGCAGTGCAGCTGAGGTCAGTGTCACCTGAAGACAGGATGAGGTCAGCAAGATCCCGTAGTCTACTGACAGTCACGTCGCATATTGCGCACACGGTTTCGCCCCTGCCCCATATGACGAAGAAGCATCCGACGATATCTGTGGTAACTCGGCTAGCCTCGGATCATCGAGTACGTCTTGACCAAATAGGTGCTTAACCCGGCAAGCCCCCCGCCACCAATCCCAATACTCCTTGGTCGGCCTATAGTCAAAGGTGTGGTTAATGGAGATCCTGCGGCTCGGCTCAAAATGACTCGTCCAGCCAGCATACCACTGATCATGTTTGTCAGGCCACCATACATCATCGCCCCTACCCTGTGGTGGTAATGAACCTGTCAACGTTCACTGGGGGGCCAAGCATCGGTTGCTCGCCATATAAATTAAATAAAATAGTTATCAAAATGAGAAAAATGACGAGATTAAAATTGCCTTTGCCAAGTTGGTAACTATTGAACTTGAGGGACTAAGTAACCTCACAAGTTTCTGTGAAAACAGGAATTGTGAATTTTCGATGCCATTGTTGGAAAAACTAACTAATTCTGAGAGATTGCTCCAACATAAAAATATTCAAAGAAAAGCACATAAGAGCACTGAAGCTTCAAAGTGTAATTGCCAATGAAAGTTATGAGGAAGAGAACATGTATTGAGAAGATGACTTGAATGCCAACGTTCAAATGGTGCTTGTATATAAGGTATTATGTACTCTTCATTTATTAAGACAAATGCTCATCTTCTATATCTTAATGCTCTCTTCTTAATTGTGGGACTAAATTTCTATAGTGGTTCTCCAGATTTGGCTCGTATACCAATTTAGCCTCTAAGATTCCAATTGCACTATTCTGGTCCTCGAGATTGCACTTCGAGCTACATACTAGCCCTTCACACTAATTCCAGCGTGAGTCAGCAATTGGCTTGCTGATGTGGCACAGCCACTGCCACCTAGAATCAATATAACAGATAGATTATGTGGATAGTGTTTTTCAATTCCCCAATTTAGTTCCTTCCCCTTTTATAAACCCTAAAGCTTCTTCTGCTTCCTCTCATTCTGATTCCCTCCATCGACGTCTCGTTCTTTATCTCTTGTCTACATCAATAGTCATCATTCATGATAGGAACTGGGAGCCACGTTGCAAAAAGGAGTCCAGAAACTGGCATGCTATCTGGGCTAGGCTATGAGAAGTTTGAAGTTCATAGGCATCCTAACAATCATGTGATTGACTTGGAAAAAAGGCTATGTACTTGCCGGTTTTGGATATTAACAAGTTATATTCCCCAACCCAGTTCATCAAGTATTTCATGATTTGTTGCTTATTAATGTTGTCTTATACAATCTTGTATTTTTTTAATGTCTTGAAATGATAATTTGTAGGGATTCCATGTGTTCATGCTTGTGCTGCACTTGTCAAAGTGAACAAGCACCCGGAGGACTTTTGCCACAAATTGATCACCATGAAATCTTACAAAGAAACATACAAGTACCACATTAATCATGTACCTGGCCAACTTTTTTGGGAATAAAGTTAGTATTACAGGCCATTGGCACCACCAATCAAGAGAAAGACAAGGAAGCTTCAAACAAAGAGGAGGAAGGATGCCGATGAAAGCACCAGTTCTAACAAGAAATCTAAGCCAAGTTCAACAATGAAAAGACATCTAAGACAATTCACCTGTAAGTACTGTTTACAAAAAGGTCATACCAAGAGAGGGTGTGAAAAGAAGAGGACTTTTGATGCTACTCAAGCTGCTGCTGATGTTACTGCAACTGCAAAGGCTGCCGAAACTGCTAAAGATCCTAAGAATGCTATTGCTCATGCCACTGCAACTACTACTACTGTTGCTACCTCAGATGCCACTACTACTGCTATTACACCCATTGCTACTGCTGCTGTTATAGTTATTGCTATTAGTATAGCTACTGCTATAAATAATGTCCTTGCAACAAGTACTGCTGTTCCAACTAGTTACGCTTCAAAGATTGATCTGTCACAACTAAGTTGTTCTGAACCAGAAGACCAAAAGGTTTAATAATAATTTTTTACTAAATTTTTTTTATTAAATCTTCACTAATAACTCTCAAAAAGGTTTAAGGTCTTTCGTAGTGGTTTATGTGTTTAGGTTTTCCTTTTTTGTATGTCTTTGGTTTAGTTAACTGAAGCAAGTACTAAACCAGTCACAAGACCTGCAAAATTACTTCTTAGAAGAAGATCACCACCTCCAATACTCTCTACAATAGTGGATCTAAAGAAGGAAGCAAGTTTAGCCACTGCCTCACGCTTCACAAATTTCTTGAACTTTGTACCTACTCTTGGATTCAAGCACCCACAGAAAAAGTGAAACTTAAGACTAGGATATAGTTTTGTGACCTAGTACTATTCATCTTTTGTTTAAAAAACTGTGACAATGCTCACTATAAGCTACTTTATTCATGTTGTTAAAGTCTAGTCAAGTATGTCATATTACTTGCTTTTGTCAAATACTTATGACTATATTGTGTAAAAACTATGAATGTTCTGTGATATTTTGATTTTGATTAAGTAATACTATGGATGGTTTGAATCAACCTTGCTATTAATCATTAACTTGTATTGTCTATTCATTTTACATGACATCAGGAACGAACCCACATGCAACAAAGAGGGGGCATTTGTCCCCAAAGTTTTAAAAAAATACTAATACTTATATACATTTGTCTCTTATTATATTATGTTTGTCCTAAAATAAAATATAAATGATTTCTTTTGTGTTTTATGTTAAATTTTTTGTTGTTAAATTTAACATATAATAATAATATTAAATTTGAGTTAGTATAATAATAAAAAATAAATAATAAATAAACTCAAAAAATAGTGATAATTTTTATTATATTAGTTAATCAGTTAATAATTAAATTGAAACTTAGTTTTCTAATTAAATACAACTTAAATTATTAGTAATTTTTTAAAAAATTATTTAAGATAAAAAATATATTATCTACATATTAATATTCATTATTATTAAAACAGTCTTGATTATAATAATTACTTTGGTTAAAATTTTATTTATACCATAAAGACTATAATAAGTAGACTTAACAGTTCAATATGAGATAATAAAAAAATAAAATAATTATTTAAGAATATATATAGAAAAATAATATTGTCATGTTAAAAATAAAAAGAAAGTCATTATAAATTATTATTTTTATTATTTTGAATATTATACTGTGTGTGAAATTATCTTTTTATTATTTTACATAATATAATAAGTGATTGTGTGTATATTTTTAGTTTTTATCAATATGTATTAATAGTTCTAATTTAAAATTTTAAATATATCTAAACCAATTTGGGTTGATCTAATAAACAGCTTAGTCATTCACTTAAGTAAGTGTTGGGAGTTTGAATTCTGTCTCGTACGTGCAACAACTTATTGGCCAGACTCTTAAATAGAACTTAAATTAATGACGAATTAGCTCTTCACTTATTGGGTATTGTGGGAAGGCAATATATATACCTAAATTTTATTATATTTTTGTCCCCCAACTGTAAAATTTTTTTGAATCTGTCACTGCATGACATTACATTATATAAAAATAACATCAATAATAGAACCATGGAGTCCATAGAGCCACAACCACAATAGATAAAATAGACCCAAAACACTTTCATTCATTATATTATATTATGTTACATTGTCATGTTCTCAACTCTTTAACAATATCATTCCTACAAAAATAACAACTACCAAAAACCCAAAACCAAAAACTTGAATCATGAATTTCAGATTTCAAAGTTTGCATCCATTTTGCCAAACCGCCGTGCAAAGTTCATTTTTATTTCACCATCATCGTCTCCTAGAACAACTTTTTTAGTCAGCTCCTCTTGTACACAATCTGCCCAAACGAATAAGTCACACCATTTTTTTTCACTTGTCTGCAAATAACCCTCTACAAATTATGTGACAACCACAAAAAATTTAAATTACAAAGAAGTTACCTTCACTCATATTATAGTTGGGACAACCAAAAAAAAATTTGTTAGGATGTGTCTCTATCGCTGACCACCTAAGTACAGGGCGACAACCACAGCCGCAATACTCCGGAACCCGCCCATGCCTGCTTCGTGTCATGCTTCTTGTCCAGTTCTTCGTCGACGATGATCGATTTGAGCTTCTTGTAACGTGGCTCTCAGTTCCTATCATGGAGGATGACTATTAATGTAGACAAGAGATAAAGAACGAGACGTCGATTATAACGCCTCAAGTTTTTGAAAATTAAATAATGAGTTAGTTATGATTTATTATTTTATTTGAAAAAAATTATTTTTCTTAAAAGTAATTAAATTAAATTTGATGATACTTTAAGTTTAAAATCTATTAAAATTTTTAAATAATTTTTATTATAATGAGATATTTTTAAAAAATTATTATTATTATTATTATTATTATTATTATTATTATTATTATTATTATTATTATTATTATTATTATTATTATTATTATTCAAAGCCACTTTTCTTTTAACAACTAATAACACTTCATCATGAGCATCATTAACCACTTTCCTTTCACCTCATGCATCACCAAATGAATTTGAGGAAAAACAAAGAAAGAAAGGGACTGAGAGTGTGGGTGAAAGCAACCGTGACCTCCCATGAGTTTCTGACTCCAATTTTTTGTAATCCGTAACTCCAATAAAAAATTTAGTCCGGTAAAAGTGTTCGTATCTTTTTCTTCTACATGTTAGCGTTACTTTCATCCGGTAAAAGTTGATGGTGACGTAGTTCCTCTTCTTCTTGAATTCGGTCAATTGGAGTTCTAGGAGGCACAGACGATTCCTGACGTTTTCTTCTTCAACAGCTCAGTCAGAAAACTTCTTCGGAGATCCCGTTGGTTTGATTTTGTACGGAGGTAGTGTTTGGTAATTTTATAATAATTAATTGTGAATTTGATAAGTGAATGTTGGTTTGATTGATTATTGTTTTAGTTTGAATGTGTTTATGTTGAATTATTGTTGTTGCTTGTGATTTGTTAGTTTGGCTATGAGGAATAGCTCAGTTGTGATTATTTTAATGGTTTTGGATTGTTGTGATGTGATATTTTGAGGAAATTGAAGAGATATGGTGGTTGAAAGATTAAATTAAAAGTTAAAAAAAATCGGTAACCGAAAAACTCAAAAACGGAATAAAACATAAGTAATATTTTGAAAGAAAAGGGCTAAGGGTTTCGGTTTTGTATAAGAGGAAGATTAGTATTTAAACTTTATTTTTTAAAGGTAACATTGTATTTGTATATAAAAATCGAGGTACAATTTGTAATTATATAAGTTTTCGGGTATTTTGGGTAATAAATAAAGTACGGAGGTAAAAATTGGTATTTTATAAAAGTTCAGGGTTATTTTTATACATATAAAAACAAGTGAGAGTTTCAAATACAATTTTATAAAATATTAAGGTTAAAAATAAAATATTAAAAAATTCGTGACTTAAAAAGTAATTAATAAAAGTTTAAAAATAAGATTTTATAAACTAAGTTTTAAGAAAAGATATAAATATATTACTTAATTACTATTTAAAATATTTTATTTATATTATTATTATTATTTTATTAAGAATATTATCTAATAAATATATTATTAATATTGTTATAGTTAGAGAAGAGTATCAGAGTAATTTTAAAAGTTTTAGAGAATACAGACTTAATTAAAATACTTTACGATTCTTTTTCATAAGATACTTAGGGAAAGACGAGGGAAGAATGTGGAGTTGAGTTATGATAAATAATGAAAAGATTGAAGAAAAGAAGAGAGAAAGGAAAGAAGTAAAAATAAAAAGAAAGATGAGAAAGAAAAGAATGTATTAACTAAAGGGATATCTGCCACAGGAGAGCAAATCTCTGTCACAGGAGAACAGAGACCAAAGATAAAAAGACTTTAAAAGACTGTCTGCCACAGGAGAGCATAAAGCAAAGACTAAAAGATTTTAATGAACGTCTGCCACAGTACAGTAGATAGAAAAGAAGGTATTGATTAAAGGGATCTCTATCACATTAGAGTAGAAGGCAAAGATTGAAAAGAAATTGAGTACTATTTGGGCCTTAGTGTCAAGTGTCTAGTAGGGACGGCGATACGTAACGCTCACTTGACACTATAAGGACGGTTCAGTGAGGACGGCGATGCGTAACGCTCACTAGAGACCGAAAGGAAGATTCCCCCATGAGAACAGCGATGCATAACGCTCATGGAGGGGACGTTGATACTATAAGGATAGCTCAGTGAGGACGGCGATGCATAACGCTCACTGGAGACCGTAAAGAAGGTTCCCCCATGAGGACGGCGATGCGTAATGCTTATGGAGGAGACGTTGGCTGAGATAAGGACGGCGGTACAAAACGCTTATCTCAGGACCAGTGTCGGGAATTGGGCAACAAACCGACACATGAGCTCATGGCCTGTATAAGACTAGACATGCATCATACTTATTGTGATTATGTTTTCATGATTATGTGTGCTTGTGATTGGATTCTATGTTCTATAATTGCCTTCTGATTTGTGTTTATCTTGCATTGTTTGTGTCTATGATTTATTTTGTTTTGTGATTGAGTTTTGATGGTGATTCGTGTTGAATTGGACCGTAGGCCGAGTTTATTTAATTTGGACCAGAGACCGAGTTGATTTGATTTGGGTCAAAGGTCGTGATTGAAAGGACCAGCAGTAGGCTTTGGTTAAAATGGTTTCTTAGTAAGCGGTGAAATATATGAAATGTCATTTTGCGTGAAATTTTTATAAGAAAAATAAGAGTTTTAAATTTGGATAATGAACTTAACTTCTAACCCCGACCCTACTAAGAACTTCCCAGTTCTTACCCCCTATTTCCACCCCTTTCAGCTATAGGTGCGAAGGTTTAGTGCGGGGTTACAGGAGCATAGAAGATTATGTTTATGAGTTGAGTTGTTAGAATTTATTTTTTTCCTCGTTGTTTATTGTTTTTAGTTTTTAGAGGGGTAGGATTTCTTTTTGAGAATCTTGAAATAAGTAATATATATATATATATATATATATATATATATATATATATATATATCTTTGTGATGAAGTGATTAAAAGTAAAACCTTTCCATTTTCTTAATTAAACTTTCAATTCGTACTCGCGAAGGCTCAATATTAAATAAGCATAGTATATAATCAAAGGAATAGATGTGAGTAGCGCTCGGACTTTTAGTGCGATCATGAAGTGCTAAAAGTTAGGGTATTACATCGATGGAGAGAACTAGAATAAGGGGAAGTAGAAGAAGCTTTAGGTTTATAAAAGGAGCAGGGACTAAATTGGGGAATTGCAAAACACTATCCACGTCATCTATCCGTTATGTTGATCCTAGGTGACAGTGGTTATGCCACATCAGCAAGTTGGTTGCTGACTCACACCAAAATTGGTTTGAAGGGCTAGTATGTAGCCCGGAGCACAATTTCGAAGACTAAAATAGTGCAATTAGAATCTCAAGAGCTAAATTAGTGTACAAGACGAATCTGGAGGACCATTATAAAAATTTAATTTAATTGTGGTCTTCCTTCTTTGTTATTAATCTCCTTCCATTTGGATTTGGTACATTGCTAAATATTATTTTAAAAGGTTTAACTAGCTTACATTGAACTAAATTGGTACGATACATATTTGTTTTTTAACATATCAAGAATGAAATAAATAAATCAAACAAGAACAAAATAAAATTGTTTTTCAAACTTTTTATACTAGTCAGATTTTGAAATTCATTATATTAAAATTGAACTTTTTTATTCATATTTTCAATTTTTTTAATTTCATAATTTTCAAAAGTTTATTATTTTTTACTCTTAATTATTAAAAAAGGAGCGCTATATTTTTTGCTAACTAACAAATCTTAGCTCTCTATTTATTATTTTATATCCATAGCTAAGATTTAGAGTTTAGAATTTAAGATTTAGAGTTAGAGTTTAAGATTTAGGTATCCTAAATTTAAAAAATTTAGGATTTAAAATTTAAGTTTTAGGATTTAAGATTTTGAATCTAAACTTTAAAATTTAAGAAGTGCTACAGTTTTTATTTTATCGGAGCACATCATCATTCACCTTTTTTAAACAGTATAATTTTATAATTATATATAAAAGCCAAAAATACATATTGTATAACAGATCGGATATTTTACTTATAATTTGATTCTCATAAATAACATCAATATTTTTTAATTTTAATTTTAGATAGCTTATTTTAAATACTCTTTAATAATAATTTAGAAGTCTATATGAGAAGGAAAAAAAAATCTTCAATTCTTTTTGCTAAAATGTTGAATTCTTATTATGTCCAAATTTTCATGACATTACAAGAATGTATTAATTTATTTGAAACTCTTTTAGTAGCAACAAAATTTTATATGCTAATAGATATTATTTTATAATAAAAAATATTAAATAAAAATATTATATTAATATTACAATCTCAGTATCTTTCAAAATATATAAACTCTAAAAAGTGGCTGCAATTGAAAGATTCAAATGATAAAAAATATAAGCATTTTAATTTTAATTTCTATATTTCTCACATTTCATTCCCCCTCTTCAAATACTATAATCGCACCTATTTTATTCTCCTTTGTCGAGTAAGTTCATTCCTCCCCTTCTTCTTTTACTTCATCTTTTAAACAAAATGAACTTGTAATTCTTCTTCTTTCCTAAACTAATATCTTTAACTCTTTAGTTTGCTCTTGAATTAATTTTAAATTGATCAGGTTCTTCAATTGTTATCTGATGTTTCTATTTTCTTTTGTTTGTAGTGTTTGAGATCTATGACAAAATATAAGAGAATTTAATCATCACAGGTACTATGCTTTTGACGGTTCATATTTATAATATATTTTTTTAATTATGATGGTTTTCAGTGGCTAAGAGAAGGGGGTTGAATCTTAGCCCCTTTTTTGTTTGACAACACTTGCTGGCCTTAGAAATAACTTCAGGAGACTTTTTTATTTTTGTCTCGTCCCTAGCCACGAGACTTTTATTTTTTGTCTCGTCACTTGGCACGAGACTTTTATTTTTGTCTCGTCACGTGGCACGAGATTTTTTTCAGTTTTAGCTCCTGTGCAATAGAAACAAAAATGGAGTAGAGAAGAGAGAAAATTACACCCAGATATATCCTGGTTCAGCTGCTAAGTGCAGTGCAGCCTACATCCAGTCTCCATCACAACCATGATGGAATTTCACTATAATCTTCTTGATTACAGACTGTAAAGCGCTAACCCAACTTACAAGGGGATTCCCACAGAATCATGAAACACAACATAGATGAACAAAGGAACTTTAAGGACATCTATGGCTTTTTCTTTTAATTTTGCACTCTCTGCCTTTTTCCGCTCTATGGCTTTTTCATACAAACCTCACTGTTTGCCTTTTTCCATGAGACTCAAGACATGACAAAATTAAACAGAAAAATACAAAACATAATACATTGAAGGAGAAGAAAATCTGTTAGCTCAGGTAGCTTTGAAAACTCTGTGCCTTGCACTCTCACACTTTCTCCTTGTCCCAAACTGTGGCTGTTCTCTCTTTTTATAGAAGAGGGAAGCCTTCACTTTTGAAGCCAAAAACCAAGCCAACTTCTTCTTCTCCAAGAAACAGAACCGGTTCGGCCAGAGAGAGAGAAGAGATAACCCATGCAAAACCCAACATGCAATTACCTCTAGTCCTTCCTTGGTCATCACTCTTCATCAATCCGAGCGCTCCATCCTTGGCTTGCTCTCCAAGATGGATTTCTGGCCCTTGATGCTTCATGATGATGATGGCTTCTTCTGCTCCACTTTTGCTTCCTCTCTCACGTAGCCACCCTAGCTACATTCTGTGATGAGTGAACCCAAAAGCAGTGACAAACCATCTCTCCAAGGATCTTCTCCTTGCTGGCCGAATCTCCTTCAACCATTTTTGGTATGAAGAAGCCAAGATCTCATCACAAAATCTTACTACAAGTGATAAGAATCTCAGCCACTACATTTTTTATGTTTTCTTTTTCGTGCCATCATTTTGATGATTTTGTAGCGTACTCCTTTTTCTCTTCGGTGGCTATGCTTAGCTTCCATGGTTTCTATGTGTTATGACCGAAGGTTAGAAGCAGAGAGAGAATAAAGAAAGATATGAACATTAACTAAAGGATTTAGACAAAATAAATTAAATGTCTACTTCCCTTTTGTTTCTTGGTAGCGTGCCTTTCATTAAGGCTATCAATCAAATCAATGAAACTTTCTCTCTCATGTTTCCAATGCATGTATTAATTCTTCTCAATAAAATTTTGAGTTCCATCACATGCTTAAAGAAGAGATCCGTTGAAGGCATAAAGCAACAATAACATTTGCTTTCCTGATTAATTGTTTTCGGATCATGCATTAGGTGTATAGCAAAAAAAATGATTAACTTGGGCTTGTAACAATAATGGATCAATTTGGCCCAAGTAACATAATAATCAATTCAGCCATATAGTATGGGAAACAAAGCTGAGTGTAAATTTTGATTTGGGCTTGCAACAATTCTTTTATTTTCGACCCAATAATAAACCTGCATCACAAAATTATTAATTAATATATGTTCATGAAAATCAGAATTAATAATTTTACAATTAATTACTTCAATAATGTTTGTTCATCATCAAATTTAAATTAGAGTTTTCCAAACTCATCAAATTAGAAGTGAGACTCGAATGCAAAACCTCTAGGTGAGGAGGGGAGACTATGCCAATAGCTCGTTGGCAATTTTATTTTAATTTTGAGAGCTAGTAATTAGTGAAAAGTAATGTTTGATTATTATCATTGAATTATATTGGTCAATTTTAGTGAGATTGTTTGACGATGAATCCAATTTTTTTTAGGGTAAAGTACTAAATTGGTCCCTTACGTTTGGACATAATCTTGTTTTGATCTCTAAGGTTTAAAGTATTCTGTTTGAATTCAACTAAGGTTTCATTTAGCTTTAATATAGTCCCACCGTGGGGTCAAAGTTATAATTTTGATCCCACAGTGGGACTACATTGAAATGAAATGAAACTTTTTTTGGATCCAAATAAGACACTTTAAACTTTAAAAATCAAAACAGGATTACGCTCAAACGCCAGGGACTAATTTATTATTAATTTACCCTCTTTTTTAGGTTAAGTTGTCTGATAAAAATTTTTTATTATGTTTTTTAGAGTGCATTTTTCAAGGTGTTTGAAAAAAAAAAGTATTAGAGAAAAATATAAAATAATATTTCTGGCTTGTTATATTAAAAAGAATAATTTTATCATTTTACTATTTTAAACTTATTTGATAATATATTTCTTGACTAGTTGTAGCTACCAACAAAATTAAGTCTTGTACTATTTAACGAGAATACTTAATTCATTAGATAAATAGTACTAATTATTTTTTGTTAATGTTATCTTAATAATTATAGTAACCAATAGGATTTTCTTTACTTTTTGTTTTCTTTGATATCATTAATATATTTAATTTAAATTAGGAGTTTATGATCTTGTATGTTTATCAATGAGTTCACCCTTTTAATAAGTTTTAGTTGTATATTTAGCTATATTTACCTTTGGAGTTTTTGTGTTATTATTGACCTTTAATTTATAATTCATTTTAGAGGTTTAATTTAAGTGATTAGTACACCTTTTTTACAATTGCAACTAAGACTTTGGTCGAGTGACAAAACATAGTACCTTTTAATATGTTATATTTGGGTTTAAAATTTGGGCGATGACTAAATAGTGGATAAAACCGTTAAATATTGTATGCGTAGTATGCATAAGTTTGTGATGTTATAACACCTAGAATGAAAGTTGTCCAATTCTTTTGACCAAAAAAAAAAAAAAAAGCATTTCTTAAAATTATTGTAACATTTCTTTCTTTTTTTTCGGCCCTCATCATGCCTTGTGGCAATTGCTCCTATTGTTCAGAGATACTACCATAACCTTGGATTTAGAAAATCAAATCCATATCTGAACTAGATTCTTATTTTCTCTTGATATTTTCTAGAATAATATACATGGCTATGATGATATCGGTAAAGATTTCTTTGCCTATAACCATATAAAAGTAACACTAATATGATGGTAAAACTCGATTGTAACATTTAGCTAAACAAACTTACATTCCGTTATATAAGTTATATTAGTCATTGTGGAGTAGCAAATAATTTTTTTATTCTTAATCAAAATAACTAGAGTAGAGGGTAAGAGGGATAACTATAACTTTTGTTGATCCAATAATCCAAAAAAAAAAAAATATTAGATGATGATGTAAAACATTTATTCCATTATAACGTAGTTTATAATATTTGGGTGTGTTTTTTGTTTTGTATAATATTTTTAGGGATAAGTACTTTTTTAGTCCTTAAAGTTTAAGATCAAAATTAAAATCGTCTTTCATTCGAAATGGTTTTCAACGTTGAAATTATTTTTGAAATCATCCATTTGACTATTTTACCTTTATCTCACTAATCCTATCACCATCTCCATCAACTACTATTCTTTCTTCTTCTAATTCTGATGTTCTTCTTGTCACTCGCACACATTCAAAAGAAAAGAAAAGAAGAGAGAAGCAGAGAGGGTGAATGAGAAGAAGAGGAGGAGTAAGAAGAAGAGAGGATGAGAAGGGACAGCGTCGGTGGGATTGAGTGTGCCACCATCACCATTGACGCAACATGACGGCGATAGTTTTAGATCTTCTCTTCCTTCCTTTTTTTTGGCAGCGATTTCAGAGAACATGAGCAACGATCACAATGATTTTAGCAGTGGTAGCAACGGTGGTGGTGACGATTTCAGCAGCAATCTCATATCTTCTCTTCTTCTTTTCGGCAAGCTCTCTCTCTTTCTCTCCCTCCACACCCCCGACCTTCTTCCTCTCTTCTCAATCTCTCTTTCTAATGAGCCAACCAACAGCTGTGGCGGCAAATTTTGTCACCGCCAATGCCCAGCTCTCCATTTCTCCTCTTATCTCTTTGACTTAGTTTTTTTTCATTTAAAAAAAATATGAATGATGTGTTGTTGTTGTTGTTGAATTTGAAAGATTAGGTTACAATAGATGATGTTGTTGTTGTTGTTCTTGAATTTAAATGTTGTGTTGTTGTTGAAAATAGATGAAATAGATAGTTCTTTGAATGTTGTATTGTTGTTGAATATTGTTCTTGAATTTGAATGTTGGTATTTGGTAGATGTGAAAGGGTGATAGTAGTGGATGATCAAATTAGAGTTAGAACAAAGAAAATGGCATTTTTGTCCGAAAAATTTTAAAGGGATGATTTTAATTCGAAATGCAACGTTGAGGATGATTTTGAATTAAAAAAAGGTTAAGAATGATTTTGATTTTAACCCCAAATTTTAGGGACCAAAACAATACTTATCCTATTTTTTTATTTTACTTTATTCAAAGAAGCTATATTTGTACACACAAATGTTTATAACGTTGATAAAACTGCCCATAAAAGAACGAAACTGACGTTATACCTATAAAAGAGAAGTCCATTTGACAAAAGTATCTAAATCCTAAATTTTCACTAACTTCTTTAAAAAATCACTCGAACTTTCAAATTATCCCTATCCTTTCATTATCTTCAATTTCTACCTCTTCATCCTCCACAAGTCATCACATTTTTCTCTTCCTCCACCACACAGTATTGTCAAATCTTCCTCCGCCACAACTGAATTTAGAGTGGCAACGACCCTCAAACTACACATGATGTACATAAGAGAAAGATTTGATAGCTTGTGTGTAGTTATGAGGGTTGTTGCCACTCAAAATTCAATTGTAACAGAAAAAGATTCAATAGTAGCATGTGGTGGAGCAAGAGGCAAATACGATGCCTTGTGGAGGATGAGAAAGTAGAGGTTGAAAATAATGATCAAAAGAAGTAGGGATAATTTGAGAATTTTGATTGATTTTTTATAAAAGTCAACGAAATAAAAAATTAATAACTATTACTTATCAATATATCAATTATTATTATTATTATTATTATTATTATTATTATTATTATTATTATTATTATTATTATTATTATTATTTAACTTATAAAAAAGATAAATTAATAACTATTACTTATCAATATATCAATGTTATTGATGATGAATAAATAAAAATTATTTAATACTTAATATTTTCACGTTATTAGTTTTGTATGCTTTGATATATTTATAAGATTTTTTGGTTCTTTTTATGTGCTACATATTTGCCCCACAGCTTAAATTTTTTAGTTCCATTACTAAATATGACGGTAAAACTCGATTATAGTATTTAGTTAAATAAACTTTCCAACAATGTAAGTTGTATTAGTCATCATGGAGTAGCAAATAGCTTTATTTTATTCTTAATCAAAACAACTAGTGTAACACTCTACCACACAGAGTCTTGTGCTTAAGTCATAAAATTGAGGTGGTGAGGTGTTACGACCACTATATATATATAATAATGTAGTTGAAAGGAATTTATACCGAGGAGCCTTTGAAGGAAAGTTTAAAACAAAAGTCGTAACACTCACGTAAACGAAAACTTCCGTACGAAGAAACGTAAGATATATGTGTATGAATAATAAAAAAAGAGTGTCAAAGATATAATTAACAAAGCTTCTAACTCGATTCGCGAAGATAAACCGGCCAGAACATACAAGTGTATATATATATATATAAGAGAATCCCAAAATGACCCAAAGCAGAAAATGACAACTTGTTTCTCCGAGTCAACCTCTAAGAGAGACAAACATAAAATACAAGGCGGAGAATCTATATACATTCATAAATATAAACAAAGATACGACCCTAAGTCTCAAGAGTTCTTCGCTTCGTCAGCGTCTCCAGAATACGGAGTGGTGCTTCTCAACCTGCATCTGAAAAACAACAATATTGTATGAGATAAGAATCGGGGATTCTCAATATGGTTAAGGTGCCCACATATATAATAAACAAGGTCCCGGAAAAGCCAAAGGCAATCCTAGAATGCCGACAATCAGATTATAAATCTTAAGGAACTAAAGCTGAAACCATAAACGAGGGTATGTCTCTAAGGTTCTAAACTTGATCAACATCCAATCAAAACCCTCAATCTCTTTGCCTTTCCTCCATTCCTTCAACTCCGATGAAATTGCATAGACAGACAAAACAGACATGTCAAACACATACAGAAAGTATATATAACAAGTAGGCAATTAGCAATTAACGTGAATAAACAATTAAGAAATCCAAGACAATGCACACTCAAATAAAATATACAAATACACATGATGCATGCCTTTCCTAGTGCAGGCCATGAGCTCATGCGTCGGTTGTCTACCCGCAACCCGACGTTACTCGGAGTGAACCCCGAATATGGTCCCTTTACTGTGTCAGTTAGACACCTTGGCATCACGGTTACTCGTGTCAGTTAGGCCTCATCATAATAACATTTTAATGTGTATCACAATAAGGAACAGTGCTATCAGTTAGGCGAACATTCCTACATTAGTAATCTCAGGCTATCCGTTAGGCGGGCACTTTCGTATTAGCAGTTTGGCACAAGGCCCATTCAACATACACTTTTCATAATTTATTATTTGTTTCAATTATCTCTTTCATACATGGTTTCTCATTTCCTTTCTCTTTATTATGCCTCCACATCACCAACACTTTAAAACATACCTCCACATCACTGCCTAACTACACATACTTCTGCATCACCAATTAACTTTAAACCTTCTTGGGGACAACTTACACATTTTCATTTAACTAAGTTCCTGAACTTTTACAGAAATTCGGACATAATCTCCCCTAAAATAACACTAAAACCACCTTTATGGGTTCCCTCAGTCTTAACAATGTTCAAACTTTCCTTAACAATTTACCAGATAGACATTTTTAATTGGTCATTATACTCTCTTTAATCTTCTTAGTTATTGTAAAATCACGGGTTTAGAAAATAAAACTTGGTTCTGGGGCATTCCGACCATAATTGAAACTTGTACAAATCTTTCAAAATTCTGCTATCATTGCAGAAAAACAGCAGCGAGCAGTAAATTTGTTAAATTTACTAAAAATCCAATTCTCACAAATACCTTTCAAAATTCACGTCCTTAAACAAGACTCTTCCAGATTTCCAGAAAACTGAATTTCAGATTATTACCATGTCACATGAAAAAGTTATGAGCTTAGGAACATAGCCCTGCCGTTTAAAAAATCCGTTTTCAAAATCCAGCGAGCAACTCACACTTTTTGCAACATATATAATTGGTTAAAAGATTTTTGATACAAAAAAACTAAAGATTTTGGACACATAAGGCTTGAAACTGCTGTTGGTTTCAGCTCAAAAGCTCATCAGAATTGTAAATTAAGTGGGTTGGAATTTGGTGCTTTTGCAACAGAGAAACGAAATTTTCTGCAGAATCCATCAATCTTTAAAATTTCATTTCTTCCAAACTACTCATCAATAAATTCTGAATTTTTTATGAGATACTCATAACACATTAAAGTTTCATAAAAAATAGTTTCATTCAAAAATAAGGCCTGGTCTGCTCCCAGAAACTGGTTTATTCTACTGTCAATTATGCAGAAAATTCTGCCTTGGACCTTTTCAACAACTTTACATACCATAACTCACATTTGAACTTATATCCCTTCCAAAATCACATTTCCAACCTTCCTTCAGTTATCTAGAGTTGCTTTCACAGCCAACATAACCCAAAAAGATCATCATCCTCATCATTCATCATTAAAATCATCATATATCAATATATTCTCACTACAACATCAGTTGCCAAAATTCATATTCAACCCAAATCAACAATTTAATTCAACAACCAACAATCAATTCAACTTATCCTATGGGTCAACTAGCCTAAGTTTTCACGACACGTTACATATTATATACGAGAAACCAAAATCATACCTTGACCGATTCCTCGTAAAACCCAGAACGTCACAATTTGTTACCGTTCCATGATACCCAAGTTTCCAAAGTCTCACCAAACGGGTCTCTATCTTTCCAGAGTCCAATACCAAGTCTCCAACACCACCAATTTGTTTTGAAAGTTCACAATCCAAACTAATTTCACCAAATAATACTAAAATTACCATAGGGTTCACTAATTAGATAACTTGAAAAGAATTAAATGTTTCTCACCTTACTAATGCAAAACTGGGATAAGACCCGCAAGTCCACGAAGCTAATTAGAACCTAAGACACCAAAATCATATAAATTCTCAATTTCAACACCCCTCAAATTCGAAACTGAGAAGGGAAGATTTGGGTAGGAAAAGATGAATTTCTTACCAAATTATGGGGTGGGTTTCGTAGAGGATTCCGAGACGAACGCGTGATCGCTGACGGCTCGTCAATCGGAGCTCCGGATTGAAAGTTACGACGAATTAAAATCAAGACAAGGGGTTAGGTTTTGGAGTTCATTGTTCTTTCCTTCCCCCAATTCAGTTTCTGTGTGTTTCCCATTAAAGAAGGGAAGAGAAGGCTGATCTTATAATACTTAGTGGGTTTTGGTTGGGCCTTGGGCCCAATACGGGCCCAATTTGTTCGGTTCAGCCGGTTTGGCCCAATTTTGGGCCAGATTCTTTAAATTTAGTATCAAAATTCTTATTTTAATTAGCTCTTTCATATTAAATTATAAAATTTTATTTTTTAATTTCTTAGATTAATAATTAATTTATTAACTAATTATTTACTAATTTTTCGGATTTTATAACTAGAATGGAGGGTAAAGGGGATAACTACAATTTTTGTTAATCTAATAATTCAGAAAAAAAAATATGTTAGATGATGATGTAAAAATATTTATTTCATTATAACGTAGTTAATGATATTTGGGTGTGATTTTTATTTTGTATATTTTTATTTTACTTTATTCAAAAAAAAAAAAAAACTACATTGTACTTAATTACTCATAAACATTTAGAACACCGATGAAGCTACCCATAAAAGAACAAAACTGACGTTGTACTCATGAAAGAGAAGTGCATTTGACAAAAGTATCCAAATCCTAAATTTTCATTACCTTCTTTAAAAAATTACTCAAAAATTTCAAATTATCCCTACCATTTCGTTATCTTCGACTTCTACCTCTTCATCCTCCACAAGTCACCACATTTGCCTCTTCCTCTACCACACGACATTGCCAAATCTTCCTCCACTGGATTTGGAGTAGCAACGACCCTCACAACTATATACAAGCTGCCGAATCTTTCTCTTATTTGTACCGTATGTAGTTGTGAGGGTCGTTGCCACTTCAAACTCAACTGTGACAGAGGAAGATTCAATAGTGGCATGTGGTGGAGGAAGAGACAAATACAATGGTTTGTGGAGGATGAGGAAGTAGAGGTCGAGATAATGATCGAAAAAGGTAGGGATAATATGAGAATTTTGAAAATTTTGAGTGATTTTTTAAGAAGTCAACAAAAATTTAGAATTTGGAATCTTTTGTCAAACAGGCTTCATTTTTCATAAGTATAACGTTAATTTCATTTTTTTTAGATAATTTTATCAGTTTTCTGAACATTCATAGATATAAATGGTAGTGTTTTAAAACATAATAATAATAATAAGAATAATAGTAATTATGCAGCGATACTATGTTGTTTCCAAAAATATTGTAATAGTTAGTTAATCTAGCTTTTGCAGCAACAAAATTTGGTTGCTAAAAATTTTTCGTAGCAAAAAACTTATTATCATTGATTATGATTTAGTTACGAATTATCTTGATGCAAAATCTATATCTTTAGCAGCAAATAAAGAAGTAGTTGCAATGATTTTCGACAACAAGTTCTAATACAGCAACGTGCAGCAAATTATGCAAAAATTATAAATGGCAACCAATTTCGATAGCTACTTTGGTATTCAGTATTCACTGGATTTTTTATTTAAATAAATTAAAAAAATATTTTAATTACTGAAATAAATAATTATAAAAATAATTACTGAAATTCATTCTCCAGGCTGATCTCGTTTACAGTGTAAACGAGATAAGCCTGGGGAATGTCTATATATACATGTCGTTGATAGCTTGGCTCCGGGTCCCAATTCGAATCTTTCGACCACTTTCTCCTCTCTTTTACCCCTTTCTGACCATATTACCAAGTAATACAAAGATGGCACTCGCAGATACACGTGATCGGGACATCAACCGGCTGAATGTGACATGGCACTATGCTGGGGCAGAGGACTTTGCGGTTAGTTATATTATGTTGACTTTTACGTAATCTCATACATGTATGCAATGGTTAGGGTAATTGTGCACAATGACGGATCTAAAAAATTTTGGTAGTTGGGGAAAAATTTATATAACATGATAATAATTTTTATAATAAAATAGTATGTGTACATAAAAAATTAAATATTAAATTATCTATTAACCACTATATATCTGTGTATAAATACATGTATTGTTTAACTTATTTTCAATATGTATTTTATATTCATGACTATATATTTCTGTTAGAAACAAATAAGAATGGTTTATCAATATTGTTATTCTTTTATTTGTTCATTTACAATTTTACAGCAGGAAAGCTGAGTTAACATTCATTTTAGTACAAAACTTCCTCAAATCTTAAAGTGATCAAAATTTTACATCCCTTGTTGGTACCAGTAGAATTTTCACTAACAATTTGCTCTTGCTTATCTTTTATCTTCTTCAATAGAATTCCTACCTTGTTCAAGTCTAGTTCATCCCAAAGGTCATCTAGAATCACAAGGGTATTTTTCTAAGATAGGAAAGGAGAGCAGCTCAACACAAGGGTATCTTTTATTTGCAATTGGCATGATTTCTTCATTGTTTTTTACAACATCAACTAGTTGTTGCACTGTTAGCTCATTTCTTTCAAGCTCCACATTGAGTTCTTTTAGATCCTTAACATGGTTTTCATAATTGATAATATAATCAAGTTGTTGAATACTCGCATCCAGGAGTAAGTCGATAACCTTCTCTAATGGTTTATATTACATCAAGAACAATAGAAGAAGCAAGGAAACTGAGAACTGAATTGCTTGCATTTCAAAAGAAGTGTGTATTAACATTGTGTATACAAGAGTGAAAGGAACATGTATTTATACAATTGTAAGTGGAAGATTCTAGAAATAGAAAGCTAACATGATCATAACCAACTCACAACAAAAAACAGAAACTAGTAACAAACTATAACTACCCTTCATCTCTATTGTTTATTTTACCATTAGTACTCCCTTCAAACTTAGATGGGGATTAAGACTCACTCTAAGATTGATTCTAAACTTATCAAAGAGCTTAATAGAGAGGGATTTTGTGAATATATTAGCAACTTGTTCCAAGGAAGGTATGTAAACTATGTAAAGATTTTTTGGATTGACAGGCTTCCTTAAGAAGTGTAAATCGAGCTCGAGGTGTTTGCAGTTGCTATGCAGAATGGGATTAGCTGCTAGGAGGTAAGCTGATTAATTGTCACAGTAGATGGTTAGGGGAATTTGTTGAGGGATTTTTAGCTTGCTAAGGAGTTGTTGAATGGAGATGATTTCTAATTGAGTAGAGGACAAATACCTGTATTCTGCATCAGTGTTTTTGACACTTTACTAACACCGAATTGTTGCCCAGATAGATGCAGGACCCTGCTATAGATTTGCGATCATCTACATCACTAGCCTAGTCTGCATTTGCATAGGCCAGCATTCTAAAATTAAAACACTTGTAAACACCATACCATGAGGTATTGTGCCTCTTAGATATCGAAGTATGCATTTAAGAGCTTTCCATTGCTAAATAGTAGGATGCTGCAAAAACCGATACACACGATTAACAGAATAATCCAGGTTAGGTTTGCTTGTAGCTAAATATTGTAAAGTTCTTACTATGGACCTATATAGTTTTGGATTATCAAAGGGATCAGAATCATTGACAACTAATTTGAGGTTGAAAAGCATTAGGGTTGGCACTGGATTGGCATTTATCATGCCAGTTTTTATTAATAACTCTAGCATATTTTTCTTGAGATAACATGATGTTGCCGTCATTCTGATAAGTGACTTCAACGCAAAGGAAGAAGTTGAATTTACTCAGGTCTTTCAATGGAAAAATAATATTTAATTTGGCTATTAAAACTTCAATTTATGTAGCATTGTTACCTATGACAACAATATCATCTACATAAATGAGCATATAAGTAATATAGATTGAGGTTTGTCTAATAAAAAGAGAAGTATCAGAAATAATGCTATTGAATCCAAAGTGTTGCAAAGTAGATTTTAAAGTTGAGAACCATGCTCTTCGTTCCTTTTAAAGGCCATAAAGAATATTTAGTTTGCATTCTAGATTTCTAGTTGAGAGTTCATAGCTCTAAGGCTGTCATATAGACTTGTTAAGTGAGAATGCCATTTTAGAAGGCATTATTGAAGTTAAACTGCGTCATAACCCATTTTTGAGATAGAGTAATGCTGAGGACAATTCGAACTGTGGATGGTCTGATCACAGGGGAAAATTTTGTTCATAATCAGTCCCTTCGACTTGGCGAAAGTCTTTGGCAACAAGCCTGGCTTTATATCTCATAATATCACCTTTGTTGTTTCTTTTAGTAGAAAAGTATAGGGGCACTAAGGGGTGGTTCAACTAATGTCCATGTTCCACATTGCCTCAATGCTTGGTACTTAGCATTTGTAGCAGCCTTCCAATGATCACACTACAAAACTTGAGTCACATTATTTGGCAAATTTTGTGTTAAATCATGAGGAGTAGTACACTGTATATAGTAATTTTCCTTACACCAGATTTAAACTTTGTTACTATTGGATGTTGGTTGCTAGTACTATCAATAATAGGTGGTAAACAAACTTCAATTCCATTTATTGGGATGATGTTGGTATTGTACAAAGATATTTTTTATGATGAATCAATTTGAGTGCATGGTGTTGTGTTAACATTGTCCTCTTCAATGGAAATTGAGTATGTGTAAATATAAGAGTAAGAGTGTATGTCATTGTAGTATTAGGAATAGAACTAATAGACATAAGAGGAAAAGAAAGATAAATAGTCACAGAATTTTGATTGCGAGTAGTAGATGTAAGAGTAGTATATGTGAGAATAATTCAGCATATAAAAAATTGTTTTTATCAAATTGCATATTTCTTGATAAGTATATTTTGCCTGATTTGGTCATGCATTTAAAACCATAATGATTGTTGTCATATCCTAGGAAAATAAAATTTTCATATCTAAATTGTAATTTATGTTTATTATATGGTCTTAAAAAGAGAAAGCAAGCATAATAAAAAATTCTAGGCAATGTGTAATTTGGTTTTTCATTGTACAATTTTTAAAAGGGTGATAAATGATTAAGGGTCCGTTTGGGAAACACCAAAAAGCTACTTTTTTTCAACTTTTGACTTATAGAAAGTTACATTAATGTGTTTGGTACAATTTTTTAGATAAACTTTTAACTTTTCAAAAAGTTATTTAAGAGCTTTTGAAAAAGTTAAAAAATGTGACTTCTCCTATTTTCAAAAGCTATTTTATCACTCTTATTTAATGCACAACTTTAAAACAAGGACTTCTATAATAACTTTCCAAACTCAAAATAACTTATTTAAAAGTTAATATTAATAAAAGTCCTTATATTTTAATCTCCTTTTTCAAAAGAACTTATTTAAGAAGTTTAGTCAAACTGGCCCTAAGTGTGCAAGTAGATAACCTACTTAATAAGTAGACAGCAGTTGAGACGGAATTTTCTTAAAATATCATAGGTAAAGTAGCGGTAAATGATAGATGTTCCAAATAAAATTTTTAGAATGGTTAACCACCAAAATTGCACCCAAATAATATTGTTGCTAACAAAAATATACTCGAATTTTGTTATCGACAAAAATGCTCTCAAATAATTTAAAAATGGCCAACATTAAATATATATTCTCAAAAAAATGCTTTAGAGATTCAATTTTGATGCGATTTTTTACATGCATAATTAGATAAATAAGTTATTTTTATCCTTAAAATTTGGTGACTTTTTGCTTAGTATATATTTTTTGTGATTTTTTTGTCAACAGCTAATAATACTTTTGAAAAATAAAATGAAAATATAGAGATCAAATTTTTATCCTCTTTCTTATGTGTATTTTTTTAAACAGTTATCTAAATATTTCTATAAAATTTTGGATTAAATGCATAAGCAGTTTGTCAAATACAAAAGTCGTTTGCCACTTACAAAAAGATAATATTCTTTTTAGACATTTTTGTCGTATTTTTAAATTATTTGAGAGTACTTTTTCGATAATAAAATTCGGGTGCATTTTTATGAGCGACAATTATTTGGGTGCATTTTTTATAGTTTACTCTTTTTAGAAATAGGTGCATATATGATGTGAATTAGTTAAGGATGCATAGATGTGTGTGAAAAGTGAAGTATGGATAAAGCACTATGGGTAATTAGGTTTATACATTAGGATTAAAAAAGTTGTTGTAGGTTAGATAGAGGTTTAAGCTAATCAAAGTTTAAATTTTTGGTCCACTTAACTAAATACATCCTCACCTTTTTCCTAACTACGTTGCAACTCTCTAAAATTTTCATGATATTTATATGCATTCATTAAATATTTGTTAACTGTTAGAAGAAACTGCTTTAGAATGTAAAGTCAAAAGAGGATTGAGTGATTTAAACTTATATACTAGATCGATAAACACATAAGTGTGATTCGATTATTCAATTCTATGTTCTTCTTTTTCATGAGAACCTTATCTTGCAAGTTTGTAATTCTTTTAAAACTCAATCTGAGTGATGGAATTGAATATATATATATATATATATATATATATATATATATATATATATATATATATATATATATATAGCCCTCCATACTTATATATGTTCTTGATTATATTTTTATTTTAATCAAATAGATAGAAGTAGGTAGAATAAATGAGTGTCAGGTAGCTTCCTCTTAGTGAGTATTGATATTCGTTAATTTTATCTTCATTAAGTGAGGAGGAGTTGATAAATTCATATTTTATGTAATTTTTTATTGAAAAAAAAGTGAAATTTATCAACTTGAATTTTATCCTTGTTAATGCACACTTTTATGAATTTTTTTCTAATTGAACTTAATTGATTAAAATATTTTTCTTAGGCCTTTAAAATTGTTAAATTAATTTCACTTTTAGCCCTCCATACTCATATATGTTCTTGATTATATTTCTATTATATATATATATATATATATATATATATATATATATATATATCCCTTCATACTCATATATGTTCTTGATTATATTTTTATTTTAATCAAATAGGTAGAAGTAGGTAGAATAAATGAGTGTCAGGTAGCTTCCTCTTAGTGAGTATTGATATTCGTTAATTTTATCTTCATTAAGTGAGGAGGAGTTGATAAATTCATATTTTATGTAATTTTTTATTGAAAAAAAAGTGAAATTTATCAACTTGAATTTTATCCTTGTTAATGCACACCTTTATGAATTTTTTTCTAATTGAACTTAATTGATTAAAATATTTTTCTTAGGCCTTTAAAATTGTTAAATTAATTTCACTTTTATTCCACATGCCTTGATATGTTGTTTAAGCTGTGTAAGATTTAGTATGCAACGATGGCTTGAAAAGATGAAAAAAAAAAAGTAAAACATGATGCATACGCATCATAGCTAGCATGTGACTCACTTAAAATAACATGTGCAATCAGATTTTAAATATACTTCTCTCTAGAATTCCTAGGATCTATAGCAAAATTCTCTCTAATTTTAGGATTTTAATCTTGTCCAAGTTTAATCCTTGTTCATATTTTCTTGTTCTAGCACTTTGGTTTGCTTAGATTCTCTTGTTATTTTTTTTATTTTGTCTTTAGTTTATGAACTCTTGTTGGATGATTTTTGAGTAATGAATTTGATGTTTTATATTACTCTTACTTACTTGAGATAATTAGGTAGTTATAGCTTTTACTAATTGTTGCGATTTATGTTGTTTTATGTTTATGCACTCTAAGTATTTGACAAAATGCTTGAACTAGTTATAAAATATATTTTTTTTATTCTTGAATTGGATTGAAAATTTGGGTGATCTTTAGTTATTAATTTAGAACTATTAATTACCCTTATTTTTGGTAACACTAACATTTTACTAAATTCAATTAGTAAGTTGGTTAATATTTATGAATTAGGTTAATTAAGCTTAATTGACTTTTCTTAATTCATAAAGGTTGACGAATTAAGTTCACTCTTTGTAATGATCATATTGTGATTAGTGATAATGATAATGATTTTTTAACATGTAACCCTTGTCAAGATCTTTTAGAACTTGAAAAGGGGGTGTTGACACAAAAGCAGAGCAAGACATAACAGAGAAAGAGAATCACACAAGCATATATCCTGGTTCGGTTTCCAAGTGCAATGAAACCTACATCCAGTCTCCACCACAACCATGGTGGAATTTCAACTATAATCAAACTTATTACATACACCAATTCCAATGAATTACAACCTAATTCATCTAGTATCACCTATCAAATTTCTAACCTAAACCTAGTATCTACCAAGTGCTATCTCAACTTGACTAAGGAAAACTCCAATCTAGTTCAGCAACCACCAAATGCTATCCCAACTTAACTAAGAAGAACTAATCCTAGTTCAACAAAAACCAAATACATAAAAAATTACTTTGGCTTTTTCAATTTATCTCTTTTGCCTCTTTTCACTAATGGCTTTTTCATTTTCTCACTTTACCATGATTAGCCTTTTTCTCAATTACAGAAAAATAGACATAAAAAAATCATAACAAAAAATCTCAAACAAAGTTCAAAGAAGAAGGAAACAACACTGCACGAAAATTCTCATTCTCTTTCCAATATGCATAGTTGCAGTCAACACTAAGCAAGAGGAAACTTGAATTCATGTCATGCTGCAATTCTTCAAGTTGTGCTGCAATCAACCCTAAGCAAGAGAAAACATGAATTTAAGTTGTGTTATAGCTGTTCAAGATGTAGTAATAATAGTACATTAATTTCAAAAGAAGGAACCAACACTAAAAATTGAATTCAAGTTGTGTTGCAATTAACTTTAAGCAAGAGAAAACCTAAATTCAAGTTGTGTTGGAGTTGCTCAAGGAGTGGTAGTAATAGTACTTTTTTCAAAAGAAGGAACCAACACTAAAACCTGAACTCAATTTGTGTTGCAATCAACTCTAAGCAAGAGGAAACATAAATTCAAGTTTGCTATAGTTGTTCAAGTTGTGTTGTGCTGCATTTAACTCTAAGCAATAGAATCTAGTAGCAGTAGTACCTTGTTTCAAAAGATGGAACCAATACAGAAACCAAAATTCAAGTTGTCCTACAGTCAACTCTAAGCAAGAGAAAACCTAAATTCAAGTTATGTTATAAGTAGTAGTTTCAAGTTGTGCAACAAGTAGTAGTAGTTGTGTTGTCAACTCTAAACAAGAGGAAACTTAAATTCAAGTTGTGCTACTAGTAGTAGTTGTTGTGTTGTTGTCAAGTCTAAGCAAGACAAAGTACTAATAGTAGCAGTAGTTCTGCTGTTGTTAACTCTAAGAAAGAGGAAACCTAAATTCAAGTTGTGCTACAAGTAGTAAGAGTAGTAGTAGTTGTTTTGTTGTCAACTCTAAAAGAGAAGAAACATAAATTAGTTGTGTTACAAGTAGTAGTTTCAAGTTGTGCTACAAGTAGTAGTATCGTTGTCAACTCTAAATAAGAGGAAACCTAAATTCAATTGTGCTACAAGTAGTAGTTTCAAGTTATTCTACAAGCAATAGTTTCAAGTTGTTCTACAAGTAGTAGTAGTTGTGTTGTCAACTCTAAACAAGAGGAAACTTAAATTCAAGTTGTGCTACTAGTAGTAGTAGTTGTGTTGTTGTCATGTCTAAGCAAGACAAAGTAGTAATAGTAGAAGTAGTTCTGCTGTTGTTAACTCTAAGAAAGAGGAAACCTAAATTCAAGTGGTGCTACAAGTAGTAGTAATAGCAGTTGTGTTGTTGTCAACTCTAAACAAGAGGAAACCTAAATTCAGTTGTGGCTACAAGTAGTAGTTTCAAGTTGTTCTACAAGCAGTAGTTTCAAGTTGTGCTACAAGTAGTAGTAGTTATTTTGTCAACTCTAAACAAGAGGAAACTTAAATTCAAGTTGTGCTACTAGTAGTAGTAGTTGTGTTGTCAACTCTAAGCAAGACAAAGTAGTAATAGTAGCAATAGTTCTACTGGTGTTGACACTAAGAAAGAGGAAACCTAAATTCAAGTTGTGCTACAAGTAGTAGTAGTAGTTGTGTTATTGTCAACTCTAGAAGAGAAGAAACATAAATTAGTTGTGCTACAAGTAGTTTCAAGTTCTGTAGTCTCAAGTTGTGCTACAAGTAGTAGTAATAGTAGTTGTGTTGTTGTCAACTCTAAACAAGAGGAAACCTAAATTCAGTTGTGCTACAAGTAGTAGTTTCAAGTTGTGCTACAAGTAGTAATAGTTGTGTTGTCAACTCTAAACAATAGGAAACATAAATTCAAGTTGTGCTACTAGTAATAGTAGTTGTGTTGATGTCATGTCTAAGCAAGACAAAGTAGTAATAGTAGCAGTAGTTCTGCTGTTGTTAACTCTAAGAAAAAGAAAACCTAAATTCAAGTTATGCTACAAGTAGTAGTTTCAAGTTGTACTACAAACAGTAGTCTCAAGTTGTGTAGTAGAGGAAACCTAAATTCAAATGCTACAAGTAGTAGTAGTAGTAGTTGTGTTGTTGTCAACTCTAAAAGAGAAGAAACATAAATTAGTTGTGTTACAAGTAGTAGTTTCAAGTTGTGCTATAAGTAGTAGTAATAGTAGTTGTATTGTTGTCAACTCTAAACAAGAGGAAACCTAAATTCAGTTGTGCTACAAGTAGTAGTTTCAAGTTGTTCTACAAGTAATAGTTTCAAGTTATGCTACAAGTAGTAGTAGTTGTGTTGTCAACTCTAAACAAGAGGAAACTTAAATTCAAGTTGTGCTACTAGTAGTAGTTGTTGTGTTGTTGTCATGTCTAAGCAAGACAAAGTAGTAATAGTAGCAGTAGTTCTGCTATTGTTAACTCTAAGAAAGAGGAAACCTAAATTTAAGTGATACTACAAGTAGTAGTAATAGTAGTTGTGTTGTTGTCAACTCTAAACAAGAGGAAACTTAAATTCAGTTGTGGCTACAAGTAGTAGTTTCAAGTTGTACTACAAGTAGTAGTAGTTGTTTTGTCAACTATAAACAAGAGGAAACTTAAATTCAAGTTGTGCTACTAGTAGTAGTTGTTGTGTTGTTGTCAAGTCTAAGCAAGACAAAGTAGTTGTGTTGTCAAGTCTAAGCAAGACAAAGTAGTAATAGTAGCAATAGTTCTGCTGCTGTTAACACTAAGAAAGAGGAAACCTAAATTCAAGTTGTCCTACAAGTAGTAGTAGTAGTAGTAGTTGTGTTATTGTCAACTCTAAAAGAGAAGAAACATAAATTAGTTGTGCTACAGGAAGTAGTTTCAAGTTCTGTAGTCTCAAGTTGTGCTACAAGTAGTGGTAATAGTAGTTGTGTTGTCAATTCTAAACAAGAGGAAACCTAAATTCAGTTGTGCTACAAGTAGTAGTTTCAAGTTGTGCTACAAGTAGTAGTAGTTGTGTTGTTGTCAAGTCTAAGCAAGACAAAGTAGTTGTGTTGTCAAGTCTAAGCAAGACAAAGTAGTAATAGTAGCAATAGTTCTGCAGCTGTTAACACCAAGAAAGAGGAAACCTAAATTCAAGTTGTGCTACAAGTAGTAGTAGTAGTAGTGTTATTGTCAACTCTAAAAGAGAAGAAACATAAATTAGTTGTGCTACAGGAAGTAGTTTCAAGTTCTGTAGTCTCAAGTTGTGCTACAAGTAGTGGTAATAGTAGTTGTGTTGTTGTCAATTCTAAACAAGAGAAAACCTAAATTCAGTTGTGCTACAAGTAGTAGTAGTTGTGTTGTCAACTCTAAATAAGAGAAAACTTAAATTCAGGTTGTGCTACTAGTAGTAGTAGTTGTTTGTTTTGTTGTCAAGTCTAAGCAAGACAAAGTAGTAATAGTAGCAGTAGTTCTGCTGTTGTTAACTCTAAGAAAGAGGAAACTTAAATTCAAGTTGTGTTACAAATAGTAGTTTCAAGTTGTACTACAAAGAGTAGTCTCAAGTTATATAGTAGAGGAAACCTAAATTCAAGTTGTGCTACAAGTAGTAGTAGTTGTTGTGTTGTCAACTCTAAAAGAGAAAAAACAAATTAGTTGTGCTACAAGTAGTAGTTCCAAGTTGTGCTACAAGTAATAGTAATAATAGTTGTGTTGTTGTCAACTCTAAACAAGAGGAAACCTAAATTCAGTTGTGCTACAAGTAGTAGTTTAAAGTTGTTCTACAAGTAGTAGTTTCAAGTTGTGCTACAAGTAGTAGTAGTTGTGTTATCAAGTCTAAACAAGAGAAAACTTAAATTCAAGTTGTGCTACTAACAGTAATAGTTGTGGTGTTGTCATGTCTAAGCAAGATAAAGTAGTAATAGTAGCAGTAGTACTGCTGTTGTTAACTCTAAGAAAGAGGAAACCTAAATTCAAGTTGTGCTACAAGTAGTAGTAATAGTAGTTGTGTTGTTGTCAACTCTAACCAAGAAGAAACCTAAATTCAGTTGTGGCTACAAGTAGTAGTTTCAAGTTGTTCTACAAGCAATAGTTTCAAGTTGTGTTACAAGTAGTAGTAGTTGTTTTGTCAACTCTAAACAAGAGGAAACTTAAATTCAAATTGTGCTACTAGTAGTAGTTGCGTTGTTGTCATGTCTAAGCAAGACAAAGTAGTAATAGTAGCAGTAGTTTTGCTGTTGTTAACTCTAAGAAAGAGGAAACCTAAATTCAAGTTGTGCTACAAGTAGTAGTAGTAGTAGTAGTAGTAGTAGTTGTGTTGTTGTCAACTCTAAAAGAGAAGAAACATAAATTAGTTGTGCTACAAGTAGTAGTAATAGTAGTTGTGTTGTTGTCAACTCTAAACAAGAGAAAACCTAAATTCAGTTGTGCTACAAGTAGTAGTTTCAAGTTGTTCTACAAGCAGTAGTTTCAAGTTGTGCTACAAGTAGTAGTAGTTGTGTTGTCAACTCTAAATAAGAGGAAACTTAAATTCAGGTTGTGCTACAAATAGTAGTAGTTGTGTTGTTGTCATGTCTAAGAAAGACAAAGTAGTAATAGTAGCAGTAGTTCTGCTATTGTTAACTCTAAGAAAGAGGAAACCTAAAATTCAAGTTGTGCTACAAGCAGTAATTTCAAGTTGTGCTACAAGTAGTAGTAGTTGTGTTGTCAACTCTAAACAAGAGGATACCTAAATTCAAGTTATGCTACAAGTAGTAGTAATAGTAGTTGTGCTGTTGTTAACTCTAAACAAGAGGCATCCTAAATTCAAGTTGTGCTACAAGCAGTAGTAGTAGTAGTTGTGTTGTCAACTCTAAACAAGAGGAAACCTAAATTCAAGTTGTGCTACAAGCAGTAGTAGTAGTTTCAAATTGTGCTACAAGTAGTAGTAGTAGTAATAGTTGTGTTGTCAACTCTAAACAAGAGAAAATCTAATTTCAAGTTGTGCTACTAGTAGTAATAATAGTTGTATTGTTGTCAACTCTAAACAAGAGGAAACCTAAATTCAAATTGTGCTACAAGTAGTAGTTTTAAGTTGTGCTACAAGTAGTAGTAGTTGTGCTGTCAACTCTAAACAAGAAGAAACCTAAATTCAAATTGTGCTACAAGTAGTAGTTTCAAGAAGTAGTAGTAGTAGTGTTAGTAATAGTGTTGCAACTCTAAGCAAGAGAAAACCTAAATTCAAGTTGTGCTACAAGTAGTAGTAGTAGTAATAGTACTAGTTGTATTGTTGTCAACTATAAGAAAGACGAAGTATTAGTTGTGTTAAATTCAACTCTAAAGAAGAGGAAACCTAAATTCAAGTTGTAGTAGTGGTTGTGGTGCTGTCAACTCTAAGCAAGAGAAAATAGTAGTAGTAGTTGTGTTGTTGTCAACTCTAAGCAAGAGGAAATCTAAATTCAGGTTGTGTTACAAGTAGTAGTTTCATTGTCAACTTGTCAACTCTAAGCAAGAGGAAACCTAAATTCAAATTCTGTTACAAGTAGTAGTTTCAAGTTGTGCTAAAAGTAGTAGTAATAGTAGTGTTGCAACTCTAAGCAAGAGGAAACTTCCATTCAAGTTGTGCTGCAGTCAATTCTAAACAAGAGTGATATGTGCTCAAGAGTATCAAAGAGAAACTAGTAGTAGTAGTAGTAGTAGTAGTAGTAGTAGTAGTAGTAGTAGACAACATAAATGAAATCAGAAATGATCAAAGTGAAGGAATTGCAATGGAGATCGAATTCAAACTAACCTTGAATGCATACCTCATGGACTTGATTGCTTCACCGATAAGAAGCTTGGCCGATGTGATAGCCTTCAACAAGAGACACTCAACTTGGTTACTACTTGAGACAATTTTTACGTTGAGCCTACTAGATCTTTTCACCACCACAATGATTTGACAACCAATGTGTCATTTATGGAGCAGCAAAAACACAGCATTCATGATAAGAAAATAGAGATTCAAATATTAAACAAATGTGAGCCCCTCTTCAATTTCGGAAAGAAAAGGATTCAGGATTAAGACAAGAACAATTAAATCATGGTATCTACCATCCGTAGTTCAGCCAATTTTCCCATATTTAGAACCCAATCTTCTGTGCATATCCACTTGGTAACACACCATTTTGTTTTATTTGGATTTTCTCATGCCACAACTGCAAGAAATATGGCATCAAGGTCAACACTCTAAACAGCTTTCCATTATTGTGTAGTAGATAGATCTAACAAAAAAGAGGAAGAATTTATAAACCAAAAAATCACATTAAAATGTCACATGTCCACTTCCCTTCCTTTTCTTTCAGCCCAACTTTAAACTATCTTACATAAGAGTCTTACAACAACATGCTAAATTGACAAGATAATTTTTAACATAAAGCAAGAACAAGGTACCTCATCCTTCAAATTCAAAACCTTCAATCACCACAATGTAGGGAGCATGGTCAAGAGGGGGCTGTAATAGGCCTTGAGCCTCTAACCAACTAATCTTCAGCTCTACCAAAACTTAAAAGTACATCAAGTCAATAGATATGCATACAAATTGAATATATTGAATCGAACAAATTTGGTGTTTAAACTGACATGTTTTGGATAACAGGATTAATTGAAACTGTTCAAAGCCTTCCTAAAGGCTAATCTATTGGATTTGTTCCAAAGAAAATATATAAACTCTTTAGTTGTTTTAGTTGTAAATAACATACTACTCACTGCAGAAACTTAGCCACAAACATAATAAAATTGGTCAAATCAAAGGTTTCTAATAGTTTGTTACAAAATTTCAGATTGGGGTTGGTTTAAAGTATGTGAACAAGCTAGAGGAATCAATGGAATAGGGTTCTATGCATCTGAGACTTTTGTAGCTTCTGGTAAGTGAGAACAAATAATTCAAGAATAATTGTGTTTCTTCCTATCATATTTATTCATTTATGACTTGACTTATAGCAGGGCTTTCTTTTATATTGAAAACAATAATGAATAAGCCAATCAAACGGAATATGTTATGGACAGATTGATGCAAAAATGTAGTGAAAAAGAGTGAACAGAAACCTTTGGCAATTTACGGAACATTTGGTGATTGCAAATGTTTTGAAGAGCTGCCCTAAAAACCAGCATCTTCAACAGATTTACTTCTGAATGCAAACTCAGTTTCTCAGCCACTTTCTTTCTGTACACATCTTGCAAAGGAGAAAAAAAACCACAGAAATTAAAGCTCCTAAACCCGAAACAAATGTAACTTCCCTAATTTGAACAAATTCATCAGATCCTCAGAAAAATAGGGAAAAAAGAATACAAAATTAAACAAGAACCAATGACTTTGAGGCATCCAATATTTTAGAAGGGGAAAAAGATTTCAGTTATTAGGGAATTTGAAAGAAGACCATCAAAAACCTTCAAGAACATCGACAACAATGGCGTTTCTTGAATGTTAGATGACTCGTCATTGAAAAGACTGACAACATGAAAATCAGCAGCGCATAATTTTTGGCCATGAAAATTGAAATAAATGTTAAAAAAAAAGAAAAGAAAAGAAGAAGCCAGGTACATTGAAATTGCTGGTTGTGAATCTTTTTGGTGCTGTTTATGAACGAACGAGCTTTGGCGGCTCGGTTCGGCGGCTCGGTGGTGGCGGTCCTCCCCCTCCCTTCCTTCTTCTCCGTTCAGCCCTCTCTTCTCTCTTCCCTTTCTTTTCTCTCCGTCTCAGCGTTTGGGGATTTGTGGTGAATGAATGGAAAAGAGAGACAACATTAGGGGAAGGCGTTGATGTGAAGCAGTTAGGGGGACGATGTGGTAATGGCGGCTAGTTAGAGTTTTAATTTGGAGATTTTTGGATAGTTTAATAATTTTAATAAAATTAAAGATAATAGAATAATTAAAAAAATTATTTTAATTTAATACCAACATCTTATAAAAAATATTATTTAATTATTAATTTATAAATTATTTTTTAATAAAGATTTTAATTCGATAATTAGAGAAAATAATTAATTTTTTTATTTATAAAATTAAAATATTAAATTTTATAATTTTTATTATTTAATTAAATTGTATAAAATTTTTATTCTTTTGTAACTGTTAAACTGTATAATTTAAATATAGAAAATTATTTAATAATTATAAAATTAGGTAAAATTTTTAATTTAATTGTCAAAACTTGATTTAATTATTTTTAATAAAATAATTTTTAAAAATAAAATCTTTAATGAATAAATAAATTAAAATTAATTCATAATAATATTTTTTCAAAAATTATGGGTCTTACACATTAGCTATATATCAGATGGATGTTGCTAACTTCTTTTATTTTTATTTTACTCTTTCTTAAGTTATTAGTCTTCCAGTCACATTTGGTAATAAATAAAAATACCTAATTCTGTTGTACTTTTTTATAGAAAAATCTTTATTTTATATTAATAAAATAACACTTATCTTTAAAAAAAATATAAATTAAAATATAAAATTAAAAATATTTAATGACTAAAAAAATTAGTCAAAAATAACTATAATTTGTCTTATTTTAGTATTTATTAATTATTATAATAAATGTTAAATAAGACAAATTTTGTTTTTTTTTTTTAATCTTGCTAGCATTATTGTATAAAATATATATTGACAATTAGTTAAATAACACATGTATTCAGTCACAAAAAAAAATAACACATATATTTATACATAAATAATAATTAATTTTAGTGTATAAATAATATTTTTTTATCATAGATATATTAGATAAAGTGATGATCACATATATGTATCACAAAGTCTTGAATAAATTTTGATCTTACATTCTTAATATATATATATAGATAACTTATGAAAAAGTTGCCAGGGACCCGATTCCATATTCTTCTGTAGTTTGGAGTTTTAAAACTCCTTTATATTATTAATACTATAATATACGTTGGTGTAATATTTGAGGAAATATTTTATTAATGTAACTTTTAATGTACATTGATAAGATCATAATATATTTTTTTTGTAAAACTACAAAGTACAAACACATTAATTATATCCTCTAAAATATATTTTCAATAAAATGATAATTATAATTATTATTGAGTTTTTTTAAATGACTTACTATTAGAAATTTAACATGTTCTATTGGTATATAAGTTATTAAAATTATTAAATTCGTTTATAAATTCTAATTAATTAATAACTTTTATTTTTATTTATTTTAATTATTTATTTGATATTATAATTTATCTCATAAAATTTGTCTTATATATTATTCTTTTTTTTTATCTATAGTATTATGATTTTAAAAATTAACTATATTATAACATACTATTTAATTAGGATATATATAAGGAACAGAATTAATATTTTTTAAAGTGTTATTTTAAATTAATTTATCAAAAGATATTTCAAAAGAAAAAAAAGATATTAAAAACAAATTTAGATGCATTGAGGTACTGCATAATTTTTTTTAAAAGATTTTATTGGAGATGTTTATTTTAGGTTATTAGTTGAATGTAATTTTAGATTTTTATTGATAAAAGATTGAAAAGGATATTATAACAAAAAAATCAAATTAAAATGTCACATGTCCACTTCCCTTCCTTCCTTTCCTTTCAGCCCAACTTTAAACTATTTTATTGACAAGATAATTTTTAACATAAAGCAAGAACAAGGTACCTCATCCTTCAAATTCAAAACCTTCAATCACCACAATGTAGGGAGCATGGTCAAGAGGGGGCCGTAGTAGGCCTTGAGCCTCTAGCCAAGTAATCTTCAGCTCTACCAAAACTTAAAAGTACATCAAGTCAATAGATATGCATACAAATTGAATATATTGAATCGAACAAGTTTGGTGTTTAAACTGACATGTTTTGGATAACAGGATTAATTGAAACTGTTTCAAAGCCTTCCTAAGGCTAATCTATTGGACTTGTTCCAAAGAAAATATATACGCTCTTTAGTTGTAAGTAACATACTACTCACTGCAGAAACTTAGCCACAAACATAATAAACTTGGTCAAATCAAAGGTTTCTAATAGTTTGTTACAAAATTTCAGATTGGTGTTGGTTTAAAGTATGTGAACAAGCTAGTGGAATCAATGGAATAGGGTTCTATCAACTTCTATGTATCTGAGACTTTTGTAGCTTCTGGTAAGTGAGAACAAATAATTCAAGAATAATTGTGTTTCTTCCTATCATATTTATTCATTTATGATTTGACTTATTGCAGGGCTTTCTTTTATATTGAAAACAATAATGAATAACTGAATAAGCCAATCAAACGAAATATGTTATGGACAGATTGATGCAAAAATATAGTGAAAAAGAGTGAACAGAAACCTTTGGCAAGAACATTTGGTGATTGCAAATGTTTTGAAGCGCTGCCCTAAAAACCAGCATCTTCAACAGATTTACTTCTGAATGCAAACTCAGTTTCTCAGCCACTTTCTTTCTGTACACATCTTGCAAAGGAGAAAAAAAACCACAGAAGTTAAAGCTCCTAAACCCGAAACAAATGTAACTTCCCTAGTTTGAACAATTTCATCAGATCCTCAGAAAAATGAGGGGAAAAAGAATACAAAATTAAACAAGAACCAGTGGCTTTGAGGCATCCAATATTTTAGAAGGGCAAAAAGATTTCAGTTATTATGGAATTTGAAAGAAGACCATCAAAAACCTTCAAGAACATCGACAACAATGGCGGTTCTTAAATGCTAGATGACTCGTCATTGAAAAGACTGACAACATGAAAATCAGCAGCGCATAATTCTTGGCCATGAAAATTGAAATAAAAGTAAAAAAGAAAAAGAAAAGAAGAAGCCAAGTACATTGAAATATGCTGGTTGTGAATCTGTTTGGTGCTGTTTATGAACGAACGCTGGGATCAAGAAACTGACATTCAGGTGGTGGCTTCCGGCGTGTTCCACAAGCTCCTCTGCGATGATGGAGGCGGCGTCGCACTCCTGCATGGCTCCGAGGGTGAGCTAAGAATGCTTTGGTTATGAAATGTACAGCTACAGTGTTTTTCTTTTTTAGGTGAACAGATACGGTGTTATTTTATTAGATTGCGACAACACCTTTTCTTTTTTATTTGTCAGGCGACAACACGTTTTTTTTTTTTTTTTTTGGTCAGGGACAACACGTTTAGATTAGGTTGAAATGTTGTTTGGACCTTTGAGCCTTGTTCCTCTGTCTCATTAAAAAGAATAGTAACGTTTACTGTCTCATTAAAAAGAATAGTAATGTTTAGATGTATGTGGAGTTTGGGCCAAGTTCGATTGAGATCAAATTGATAGAAGACTGGGACTCAGACTGCAATTCTAGGATCAACTAGGCCGAAAAATCCTCATCCAATTGGCTGCCACTTATTGAAGAGACAACATTATTTATTTTTGGTATTAAGACGGGCCAGAGCCCAAAAAAGAAAACTACACTGAGACTAAACTTGGCAAAGATGCCCCTTGTTTATCATCTACTAATAATCTAAACACCTCTCTAGGAGGAGTATCCCAAAAGTAGAATCTTGGGTCTAGATTCAAATTTTTGCGCGCCAGGCAATCTGCACATCTATTGCATTCCCTATAAATATTCACAAAACTAATTTACCAATTCCTCTTTTTCCACTTACTGATGTCCTTAATCAAAGCATTTGGGTGGTTTATAAGATTCCTTGAGCTATTGATAATCTCTGCTGCTGATTTGGAGTCACACTCCACTCTAATTTTCCTTATCCCCAAAGTTCATGCTAGTTCCATTCCCTTGTTGATTCCCCACAGCTCTGCCATATAAGCCGTGCACCTCCCTATGTTGAAGGAAAATCCAGCAACCCATTTGCCTCTTTCATTCCTCAAGAGCCTGCCACACCCAACTTTTTCCTTGCTCCCTTGCACCGTGCCATCGATGTTAAGCGTCATCCACTCCTGCGTTGGTGGCATCCATCTTATGTTCCGGATCTCTTTGTTCTTGTTGATTTGGTTCTCCACCCTTCTCTGAAAAGCTTCCTTGACTTCCGCCACTTTCTTCATCACTTCAAGTTGAGTATTTTGTGGCCTGTTATAATTTGGCTCATGAATTTCTTTATTTCTCCAATTTCACATCTTCCAGCATGCTATAATGAATATATCCATCCAATTTTGATTCTGGTCATGCTCTAGTTGTTGTTGTATGTTCATATCCATCCATTCTTCTCTATTTGCTTGGAAGAAAATCTGTAATGCACTTGGCCGAATGAGCTGCACCCAAGTCCTGGAGACTTTGGGGCAGTCTCTCAGAGCGTGAAGAAGGTCTTCTTGATGGTTTTGACACAGGTGACAATCTCCTCTACTTGCAAACATCCTTGCCTTTTTGTGATTGGTGGGTATTCGGTTATGCTTTGCTTTCCAAATAAAGATCTTTGCTTTCTGCGGTCCTTGCCACTTCCAGATTTTACTCCAGATTGTGGTTGTGGGTTTGGTCCAATTTGCTAATGCTTTGTACGTGCTGGCGACAGAAAAATCCCCATTATCCGAGTGCATCCATCCAATTCTGTCTGTGCCATTTTCCTTGTTTGGGGGGGTGGGGGGAAGCGCCAAAATCTTCATTGTTTTTTCCTCTGGGAGGTAATTTTTTAAAATGTTTCTGTTCCAATTTCCATCTCTATTTATCCATTCACTGACAGTGCTTTCTATGTTTGTTATGTTCATAGTTGCTATGTTAAGAAGGGAGCCCTTGTTGTTCACCCATCTCTCAGTCCAGAATCTAGTTGTTGTTCCATCTCCAACGAATTTCACTGTGTGCTTCTGGAATGTTGGCCAAATCTTCACAATTTCCTTCCACAGGTTTGAATATACTTTTCTAGCAGTAGGATTGTTTATGTTGCTGTCTCCATTGCAATACTTTTGGATTAGCACTTTTGCCCAGAACGAGTTAGGGTTCTCCTGTAATTGCCAAATGATTTTCATTAAAAAAAGCATCATTCATCAAACTCAGTCTCCTAAATCCCAATCCTCCGTCATGTTTAGGTGTGCACATAGTTTTTCAGTTGATAGCATGCCATTTTCTCCTCTGATCCTCATCTCCCCATATAAAGCCTCTCTGTATTCTTTCTATTTCATTACAGATACTCCTTGGTACTCTCTCATGTTGCATTTCAAAATTAACACTTGGGCTTATTGCTGATTGTGCCAATGTTATTCTGCCCGCTAGTGATAGGCATTTTGATTTCCACCCTTTTAGCTTTCCATGCACCCTTTCTAGAACTGCTTTGTAATTTTTCCTTCCCACTTTATTGTTGTTAATCATAGCCCCCAGGTATCTTCTAAGAGCTTGATTTTCCTTGAATTCTATTTTTTCCTTGATGCTTTGCTTGATTTGCACTAGAATGTTTTTAGAGAAAACTATTGATGATTTTGTCGAATTGATCTTCAAACCAGTAGCTTTGCAGAAATTTTCCATTATTCTGTTTATTACCTCCATTTGGTGTGTTGAAGCATTAGCAAACAACAGCAGATCGTCTGCGAACATTAGATGAGAAATTTCTATTTTCTCTCTTCCCACCATGAAGGGGATCCAATGTCCATGATTCACCTCTTGCTCTATGTACTGTGATAGTTTATCCATGCACATGACAAATAGGTAAGGGGAAATAGGGTCCCCTTGTCTAATTCCCCTGTTAGGACTAAAGTTTTCTGTTTTGCTGTCATTTCATAGGATGTTGTAACTAACTGATCTAACCTCCTCCATAATGATGTGAATGATTTTCTCAGGGTGCTTTAGTTCTAAGAGCCTTTCTTGAATAAAATTCCAATTGATTGCATCATATGCTTTCTCAAAATCGATTTTGATCGCCATGTAGTTCTTCTTCCCTCTCATTTTTTTCATAGAATGCATTACCTCCTTTGCAATAAGGATGTTATCTTGAATCTTCCTACCTGGTATGAAACTTGATTGATGTGGACTAATTCTGTTATTTAAGTGAGGTTTGAGCCTTTGCACCAGGATTTTGGTTAAAATTTTAAGCCCGACGTTGCATAAGGCTATTGGCCTAAATTGTGTGATGAATTCTGGGTGTTGGAGCTTTGGGATGAGAACTATCAGGGTGGAGTTAGAGTCCTTCAAATGGGTGGGATTCCGCCAGCAATCCTTGATGTAGTCACACACTTTGCGCTTTAGAACCTCCTAGTTGTTTTTAAAGAAAATGGCTGGGAATCTATCCTCTCCTGGAGCCTTGAGGGAACCAATGCTTAAAAGGAGCTTTTTGATCTCCATATCTGTTGGTATCATCTCCATATTCCTGCAAACCAAAGGGTCCAAGTTAGGCATGTTTATATTATCTATCCGTAGCGGAGTGATAATTACCTCTTCTTGGTAAAGTCTTTTATAGGAATTAATGATGTGATCTTTCAGTTCTTGTTTCTCCTCTATCCAATTTTCATTAGCATCTCTAAGCTTGTGAATCTTGTTCTTTCTTCTTCTTATAATGGCTTTAGTGTGATAGAACTTTGTGTTTCTATCCCCTTCAACCATCCACTGCTCTCTAGATTTTTTGAGCCAGAGAGCTTCCTCTTTGTCAAGAATGTCTTCTAATTCTCTTTTTAGGTTTGTTTCCAAATTATCCAAAAAATGGTTTTTCCCATAGCTAATGCTTTTTTGGATGCCATTGATTCTGTTTAAAAGTCTTCTCTTTGTCTTGAAGATATTTCCGAAGACCTCTTTGTTCCATTTACTTAGATCTTTTTTGAGACTGTTGAGGTTTTGAATGAACATGATGTCCTCTTTCCAATGTTTTTCCAAAAACGGCCTGAAATCCGGGTGCATTGACCACATAGCTTCGAATATGAAAGGTCTGCCATTCCTACAATCTGTTCCTTCATTTTTCATTAACAAAGGAGGATGGTGGTCAGATTTGGTTCTAGGCAGGACTTTAACAACTGCTTCTTGAAATTTGGTTCTCCACGAGGGATTAGATAGAGCCCTATCCAATCTTTTGAAAACTCTGTCGTATCCTTCCCATTGCGGCCCTCTCCAGGTAAACCTAGTTTCTATAAATCCTAGATCTACTAATCCGCATCTATCGATCCAATTAGCAAAATTTCTACACATTCTAAGATCAATAGGTCTGCCACCTTTTTTCTCAGTGCCATCTTTTATCTCGTTAAAATCTCCTATTAACAGCCAAGGTTCTCCCATGTTTTTTGCTGTTCTTTCAATACTCTGCCAAATCACTCTTCTATTATTTGGTTGTGGACTTGCATAAACCGCTGTGAGGCACCAGGGATCTTGGTTGTGACGCTGCACTCTTGTATGTATGAATTGCTGGTTAGATTCTAATGTTGTAATAGAGATACTGTTGTCCTTCCAGCATATCCAAATTCCTCTTATAAAACTTTGAGCTTCCTCAATAATGAAATAGTTGAAACCAGCACCTTGGATAATTCTTCTAGCATTATTACCGCTAACTTTTGTTTCCAACAGGATCACAATGTCAAGATTGTATTGTCTTAAGAATTCTTTTAAGGTGCGTCTAAAGGCACAACTAGCCACACCTCTAACATTCCAAGACATTATAATAATTAAAATCCTTGGAAGGAATTAGTTTAGCTGTATATCCGTAGCTGTGTCTTTCTCTCTCTCACTGATTTTGGGAGTTTCATACTCCACTCCCATTATAAGGTCTTCTATCTCCTTTTGCATGTCTGTTTCCATAGGCACATCAGATCTATGTTCTAGCTCTCTAGGGTCTGGTGGTTCTTCCTCCTTTACTTTGTGGTATTTTTGCTCTTTGTTGTTGATTGTTTGGAAAATTTGATTTTGCGTGTCGTCATTAGCTACCTTCCAGTTCTCCTTGTATTTAACTATGTTGTTTTCCTTGATATTCTTGCTGCTTTCTCCCTTGTAAATCACTTTCTTTGTGTTGTTCTGATTTTTTCCTGCTTGTATTTGCTGATTTTGCGCCTGAGTCAGTTCTATCTGGTTGTTCTTGTTTTTTGTTGTGTTGCTCTTTTCAATTTGATTCTTGTTTGGTTGTTTTGTCTCTTTTTCTTTGCCTCTTTGATTCTGTTCTTTCTCTTCTTATGCTGGTTTTTTGTTGTTTTCTGGCTCTCTTTCCTCCTCATTCTCCATTCCACTTTCATCTAGCTCTTCTATTTCTAACACATTATATCTTGACTTATTATTTTTCTGGCTTTCCTTCTCTTTGGTGTGGCTGGCACCAACTTCCTCTTTGTTCATTTCCTTCCTCACTCTCCTTTGTCTCTGGATTGTCATCCATGGGCCGTACTTATCTGATTCTTGGTTCATTGTGGCTTCATTTCCTTTTTCTTTCTCTTGGTCATTTTCCCCTGCTGCTTTTTGAATTACTGCTGCTGTTTCCATATTTTTTGCTGCTTGTTTTTCCTTCTCTTCTTTCTCCTTTTGTTGCTGCTCTTTTGCCTCTTTTAATTCCTTCCAAATATCGCAGTTTTTCTGTTCATGGTCTACTTTGCCACATGTAAAGCAAATTTGGTGAATGCCCTCATAATCAACTTGATATTCCTTTCCATTTACCATATATCTTCCTAGCAGTGGCTTAGTTAAGTCCACCTCCATGCATAGCCTTGCGAATTTTCTTCGATAGAGATGCGAGGTGTTGTAATCCACTTTACAGGTTCTGCCTATGAGGTCACCTATTTTCCTTAGAATCTTTTTATTGTAGAGTTCGATGGGAAGGCCTAGAAGTCTAACCCATGCTGTGATTTTGTCAATCGAGGTAAGAATGGGGTTAAAATTTGGCTCTCAGAGTCTTAAAGCTAAGTAGTGATCATATGTTTTCCAAGGTCCATCAAGGAGAGCATGATCTAAGTCATCCTCAGCATAAAACTTCACTAGGTAGAAGTCATTGCCAAGGTCTATGACATCCACTCCACCAAATCTGCCCCATCATTTCTAGCCTCCTTTTCATAGCTGCGTATCCAATCTTTCTCCCCATGAGTTTAATAATTAGAGATTTCTACCATGGCTTCCAGAGTTCTCTTTTAGCATTATCATTTATAACAATGTTGAACAGACCATCTCCCATATCCATAACTGATATGTCTTCTTTTTCTTTTTTCCTTACATCTTCTCTTGGTTCTGTTGTTTCAGGTATTTTCTCCTGGTTACTCATCAATTCTTCATTTTCAGTCTCTGATAGGTCTTCATCGGATGTTGCTCTAGCTCCAGTGACCATGTTCGCATAGGACCTCGTTCTCTGATTCTCTACTTTATCTTCCGTCCAATCTTCATGACGAGGGACAAGCGCTTGTGTGCCTGAGAACCCATCTTCCCTTTTTCTAATCTTTTTGCTGTTCCTTGCTTGGTTCTCATGTTCCTATGGTGGTCGGGAGTGCTCATTGGAGGCCCTTTCCGGCCTATTGTTGCCAGTCATGGGTGGTGGTGGTTGTTTGAAACGTTATGTTGTGTAGAGAGAAAACAGGAGAGGTGCTAACGGCTACTATTAAGAATAGTTGTGTATCGATATTTTAGTATTAATTATTGAAGAGACAACATTAATTTGTGATAGATAAGGCCCGAAAATTCGATCTGGCCCAATAAGCAAGTTCGGGAATGGGAAGTCAGCTCTAAGTCTCTAACCCAAAGTATGACTTCTTTCTAATAACAAATTTGAGAGGATTGAGTGGTCAGCTCACTCATCTGCTTAAACAAAATATCATAGTTTAAATTTTATATTGTATATATAGTAATTTATTATTCAGTGATCAATTTTTAAATAAAATTTATTTTGGCCCAGCCCAGTTAGGCAAGAGTCCGGGTCCGGACAAACCGCCGACCCGACAACACACCGTACCCGAACCAAGAGACAACCCACATGCCACCTCCCTATCTGCGTGAATGGAGGAAGGAAAACTTTCTGGAAGGTGGGTCTACTCATGTGGGACCTGCCCTAGTACAGGGTGTATATGGGGAGGACCCTACCCCTCCCCATAGGTATGTCACCTAACCATCACCTTTTCTAGCACCTTGTACGGATTCTAACTTGAGTGTCAGAGTCCTTTTTGCAGGTGGCTCCCCCTCTCATCACTCCAAGAACTCAGGAGATCGTGAAGCTCCATTCCTCTCCCTTCAACGTTAGCCCAGGAGGTCCAATCACGCACGAGTGAACTGGATCTAGGTCCCCTGTCACCCCCGTATATCCAGCACATCCGACCCGTTCAAGAACGACCCGAACATTGGCGCCATCTGTGGAGACCGGCCTGAATGGACTTCCTGTTGGGTCTTGTGAAAGGGCAAAAGGGAGGCGAGCTGTGCATAAAAGAGAACACTTACTGAACCAGTAAGGCAGCCTCCTTGGCTTCCTCCCGCGAACACACGAGATCCCCCTCCCACGGGGATGAGCTTCCCTCCCGTTCCCGGAAAGAGCATCTTTTCAGAGAAACGGGAAGTGCTAGCTCGAGAATAATGCAGGAGTTGCGCCACAGGGTACAAAACCTTGAGAGGGAGCTGGCAACCAGGGAGCGCTACCAGCCCGGCCCAAGTCAACCTCGTTCCAGGTCTCCTCAAAGGAGAAGGGAAACCCGAGGAAGAAGCCCTCGGAAGAACCACGCCAGGCGTACACCGGGCATCCGATCCCCCCCGACCCGCGCGAAGTCGGAGGGCCAGGGGAAAAGCAGGGAAATACCAAGGATACAACAAGACCCCATAATCTACACTCAACCCTTAGCGAGACAGCTGAGGAAGAGGACCGACAAGAAAGCAGGGAGAGCCCGAGAAGGCGACGAAACCCCATAATCATGGGAGCAACCCCTTTTCACCATTCTATTCTCGAGGTCCGGTTGCCGAAACACTTCGACAAGCCAACAGACATGAGATACGACGGAACCCAGGACCCCCAGAAACACCTAACGGCCTTTGAGGCCAGGATGAACATGGAAGGTGTGGGTGATGAGGTGAGATGTCGTGCTTTTCCCATGACCCTGGCAGGACTGGCAATCCGATGGTTCAACGCGCTCCCTCAAGGGTCCGTGAGGACTTTCGCAGACATAACCTGTGGCTTCCTAGCATAATTCACCACGCGCATTGCCAAGGCCAAGCACCCGATCAACCTTCTAGGGGGTGACCCAAAGAAATGGGGAACCGACTAGGAAGTATCTTGACAGGTTCAATGACGAATGCCTAGAGATTGACGGTCTAACCGACTCGGTGGCCAGCTTATGTCTGACAAACGGGCTGTTGAATGAAGACTTCAGAAAACATCTCACTACCAAACCTGTGTAGACCATGCAGGAAATTCAGAATGTGGCGAGAGAGTACATCAATGACGAGGAGGTCAGTCAAGTGGTGGCGGCCAACAAACGGCAGCCCGCCCATCTTCCTATTTGCCAGCCCAGGAACGGGGAAAGGCCCAAGGAGCACTCCAAGGACGGAGGGCCGACTAAAGCCTTTAAGCCGTTCCCCCGAGTAGGAAAATTCACAAACTACACCCCTCTGACGGCCCTGATCGTTGAAGTATACCAACAGATAGCCAACAAGGGCATCTTGTCGAAACCTCGCTAGCTCAAGGACAGAACTGATGGAAACAAGAATCTCTACTGTGACAACCATAAAGGTTTCAGCCATAAAACCCAAGATTGCTTCGACTTGAAAGATGCTTTCAGGCAATTCGGGAAGGCAAACTGGCGGAGTTCTCACAGTTCATAAGAGAACCCAGGAGGCGAGAGTGCGACTGATCTGACGATGAAAGAAGCCACGTTGTAAAGCCAAGGCAGGAGCCCGAAGAAGACAACGACTGCGGCCTTATTGTCGTGAATGTCATAGTTAGAAGAGATGCAGCACCGAGATCGAAGTTGGCAGCAAAGAAAGACGCTAAGGTTCTAGCCGTATAATCAACTAACCAGGGACGCCCCCCAGAAGAACCCCAAGGATATCATTCGGACCAGAAGACCAATGATTCAGTGACATACCGGAGAATCCTCCCATGGTAATCACGGCTAGAGTGGGAACAAGGTTGGTCAAGCAAATTCTTGTAGACACCGGCGCCGACTCCAACATTATGTTCCGAAACGTGTTTGACGCCCTGGGCCTCCGAGAAACCGACTTAAGAACTCATCAGCACGGGAGTGGTCGGCCTAGGAGATAATTTTATAAAGCCTGAAGGGATAGTCTCCCTCCCGGTCTCCATAGGAGGATGTCAAGAAAAGAGGACGCTAATGGCGGAGTTGTCGTTCTGAGGGACTCCACGGCTTACAACCTTATCTTGGGGAGGAAAACAATCAACGATTTCTGTGCGGTAATATGTACTAAGCTGCTGATCATGAAGTTTGTAGCCGACGATGGATCGGTGGGATCCATCAGGGGAGACCTAGAAATGGCGGTCGCGTGTGACAACACCAGCCTTTCTCCAAGGAAGAAGTCGAAGGAGGCGTCCGGGGTCTTCCTAGCTGATCTGGACGCTAGGATTGACGACAAACCAAGGCCAGAATCTGAAGGAGACCTGGAAAAGTTTAGGGTTGGGGACTCAGAGGACAAGTTCACCTTTGTGAACAGGAATCTCCCCCACAATCTGAAGGAGCCCCTGATAGAGATGATTCGAGCAAACGGCGACTTGTTCACTTGGACACTTGCCGACATGCCAGGATCCTCAATTCATGTCACATCGCCTAGCCGTGAAAGCAGAGGTGAAGACCGTAGCCCAACGGCGAAGGAAGATGTCCCAGGAGAGAGCCGATGAGGTGGCCAAGCAGACGGCCGGCTTGCTACAAGCAGGGTTCATCCGGAAACTAAACTACTCGACCTAGTTATCGAATGTAGTCCTAGTCAAGAAAGCCAACGAAAAGTGGAAGATGTGTGTAGACTACTCGGACCTCAACAAGGCATGCCCTAAGGACTCATTCCCCCTCCCCAACATTGATGCTTTAGTGGACGCGGCCGTGGGGTATCATTTTCCGAGCTTCATGGACGCGTACTTTGGTTATAATCAGATACCGATGCACCGGCCGGACGAGAAGAAAACGGCGTTTATAACGCCAGGTGGCACTTACTGCTATAGGGTAATGCCGTTCGGATTGAAGAATGTGGGAGCGACTTATCAAAGGGTGATGAGTAAAGTTTTCAGCGACCTTATCGGGAAGTCGGTAGAGGTGTACGTGGATGACATCCTAGTAAAGACCAGCCAATCGGAAGACTTAGTTGGCGACCTAAAGACTGTGTTCGCGTCCCTCCGGCGACACAATATGAGGCTTAACCTCTTCAAATATGCCTTTGCCATGGAGGCCGAGAAGTTCCTGGGTTTCATGATAACACAGAGAGGAGTTGAAGCCAACCCTGAGAAATGTGAGACAATTTTGCGAATGACGAGCCCGGGATGCAACAAGGACGTGTAGAGGTTGGCCGATAGACTCACGGCCCTATCATGTTTTCTCGGCACGTCGGCGGCCAAAGCCCTTCCGTTCTTTAGCCTGATGAAAAAAAAGGAATAGCTTTTGAGTGGACTCCAGCGTGTGAAGAAGCTTTCAACCACTTTAAAAGCATACTCTCGGCACCCCCAGTCCTCAGCATGCCCAAGGACGGTGAGACGCTATTTCTATACTTAGCAGTAACGGACGAAGCCCTGGCGGCCGTTCTGGTACGAGAAGAGGGAAAAATCCAACAGCCGATCTACTTTGTTAGCAAAGCACTGTAAGGGGCAGAGTTAAGATACAGTAAATTGGAAAAACTAGCATATGCACTTTTGACCTCGTCCCGAAGGTTGTGGCAATACTTCCAAGGGCATCGGGTGATCGTCAGGACGGATGATGACTTGGGCAGTTGAGCTGTCTCAATACGATCTGCAATACGAGCCCAGGCACCCAATTAAAGCCCAGGCAATGGCCGATTTCCTAGTGGAGGTAACTGGTGACCCTCACGAGATCCCGAACACGCGGCGAAAACTCCATGTGGACCGAGCTTCCAACCAAACGTTCGGAGGAGGAGGCATAATCCTTGAAAGCCCAACCGAAATAGTATACAAGCAATCCATCAAGTTTGAATTCCCGGTCTCTAACAACCAAGCAAAATATGAGGCCCTCATTGGTGGCTTGCTCTTAGCAAAAGAAGTTGGGGCCACCAGAGTGGAGGTGAACAGCGACTCCCAAGTCATCACTTCCCAAATTAATGGAACATATCAAGCCAGGGACTCCCTGGTGCAAAAATACTTGGAAAGGGTTAAAAATTTGAGTGAAGAATTCGACGAGGTTATGGTGCAGCACGTTCCAAGAGAAAGGAATACCCAAGCCGACCTCCTGTCAAAGTTGGCGAGCATAAAACTAGGTGCAGGAAACCGTTCCTTGATCCAAGGATTGATAAAGGAACCAACGGTTACCTTACATATAACCCAAGAAGCCGACATTCCCTCATGGATAGATCCAATTACCGAATTCTTGGAGAATGGGAGACTCCCCGAGGATGAGAAGGCTTCGAAGGTGGTAAGGAGGGAAGCAGCCAAGTACGTGATAGTACAGGGTCAATTATTTAAAAGAGGACTGAATCAGCCGCTGCTGAAGTGCCTGTGTCCCGACCAGATGGACTACGTCCTAAGGGAAGTCCACGAAGGGTGTTGCGGCCACCACATCGGCGGGAAGGCCTTAGCCGGAAGCTTGTCAGGGCCGGCTACTTTTGGCCCTCAATGATGTCAGATTCCCAAGAGTTCGTAAAGAAGTGCAGGAAGTGCCCAGAAAATGCCAACTTCAACAAAGCGCCAGCAGTGGAGCTGAGCCTGCTGACGGCCTCTCGATTTTTCTCTCAATGGGGGATTGACCTATTGGGACCTTTTTTCATCGGTCCTGGTCTGGCCAAATACCTAATTGTGGCCATCGACTACTACACTAAGTGGGTGGAGGCCGAGCCGTTAGCCAGCATATCCTCGGCAAACTGCCGAAAGTTTATGTGGAGGCAGGTAATCTCCAGATTTGGAGTCCCGGAACTCGTGATATCGGACAACGGGACACAATTTGCCGACAAGAAGTTTAGAAAGTTCCTTGCTGGCTTAAGGATAAAGCAAAAGTTCTCATCTGTCAAGCACCCCCAGACTAACGGCCAAGTCGAAGTGGCAAACAAGGTCGTCCTCCAGGGTCTTAAGAAACGACTTGACCACAGGAAGGGAGCCTGGGCAGATAAACTAGCGTCGGTCCTGTGGTCCTATCGCACAACACCGCAATCCTCCACTGGGGAGACACCCTACCGGCTCACCTATGGAGTCGACGCGGTGATACCCGTGGAGATAAGAGAGCCGAGCCCCCGGCTACTCCTTGGTGGGATAGAAGAAGCAGTGGAGAAGGATCTGATCGATGAAACCAGGGAGATGGCTCACTTGTCGGAAGCGGCATTGAAACAAAGGATGGCCTTGAGGTACAACGCCAAAGTGCTGAGGAGGAGCTTCAAACCAAACGACCTGGTTCTACGACAAAACGACGTGGGCCTCTTGACTCCAGGAGAGAGGAAGCTGGCGGCCAACTGGGAAGGTCCATACAGAGTAAAGGGAGTAGTCGGTAACAACGCTTACAAGCTAGAATGGCTGGATGAAGGGACGTGCCTAGAACATGGAATGCGGCAAACTTAAAAAGGTTTTACTCTTAGGAACCCTCAACCTGCTAGACGACCCGCCGTATTTCCAAACTAGTGACACGGAAGTTTCCTTCTCTCTAAGTTACTTTCTCTTTGATTTTGTTAGCTAAATCATTTATTTCCATCTTAATTCCTTGCTTGATATTTTAATTATCTTGTTTATTCCCGATTTACCGCTTTAAACACGCATTTTAACACTGTTAAATTCAATTTTCTTGTTTTCACCCTAAAAAAAACATTACGGCACCTCCGGGACTGATCACCCTGGGAGCCAGCGAGATCGCAAATACAGCTAAACAATTAAGCGACGCAAAAGCTATAACACAAACGTTTAAACACGAAAGCCTCAAGACGGCTTGAAAATGTTAAAATGGTAGAACGGTAAAATGTGTCTTACAAACTACCAAACAAAGTACCAAGCTCTAAATGTACAAAACAAAGAGCCCATGACGGCTCAGAACTAAAATACAAAGAGTCCATAACTACAATTCACTTCTTCGAAAGATCTACAATTTTTCCATCCCTGATAGTGTTGAAAGCACCAACAGCAGACACGTCAAACTCGGGAGCCAAGAGCTTCACTTGGGCCTTAATCGCCTAGTCGGTGGCCATAATGGAGTCCCTAGCCACCTTCACGGTCTCTTTATTCTTTTTCTTCAAAGAGGCAACTTCGGCCTTGGCAGCATCCACCGATGCAACCAAAGCAGCCAACTCCTTCTCCAGCTCTGCCACCCGACCTCTGGCAGCATTAACCTGACTCTCCAAGGTGAGCTCATGCTCGAAAAGCCGGGAAACGGTCGCATCGGAAGTTTTAAACTTCTCCTCCGAGGTTGCAATCTGGGTCTTCAAGGAAGTCACCTCCGCCTTCAGCTTGTCCACAAACTTGACAGCCCCCTGGAGTTTGCCCTCCAGGTTCCAAGCACCGGCCAAAATGGGCTCCGCCTTCTTGCTATCGCAACAGCCCGGAGCAAGGTATGGTATACCCACTTGGCTTGAGAGGCAAGGTCCCCACCATCAAAGAACTCCTCAGTTCCCGGCAAAAGCTGGGCATCGATGAAGTGATCGGCATCAAAGTTCTTCTCCATGACGGTGGGAACTCCCTCTGGGCTGGAGGTCGACTTCCTCTTCCTAGGATCATCGACAATGGCGACTTCTGGACCTGCCCCCTCCCTAAAACCTCTTCCGCTGGAGGAATTAGGTCAGTACTAGTCCCAGTAACTTCCCCCTGAAAGGGGCAGGACTGGACCTCGGGACCAGGTGCGGCCGGGGGATCAACGGGCGGAGTAGTGGAACTATCTTCTTCATCCCCAAGGAGAAACTTGGACATCAAATTGTCGAAACCCACCTGATCGGCAGCCATGGACATACACTGCAACATCAAAACAGGAAAACCCGTTAAAACCACGATAAAGCAAACATAAAACCATGAAAGAGGGTGGGGGTTAACGACCACCCGATGACTCACAAATATAGGCCTTCCTCATCTCAGGATCTCCCATCAGGAGGTGGGGGTTAATGTGATTCTTGCTAAACACAGCCAACAACACATCGGCAATATTTTTATTCTCTGGGGACAACCCTTTATACGTCACCTTTGTGAACGCATTAGCCCCAGCCCCAAAACTCTAGTAGGTCGGGATGCGATGTTACCCCTCCAGAGTCAGCCAGAAGGGATGATGACCTTCGGCGGGGTGAACCTTGAAGTGTTTCTCCTTGAAACCATGATAGGAGTCCTCGAACAGGCTAAAGATCCTCCGACCTTGGGCTGATCGGAATGACATGAACCCTTTCTTGGCTCTCCCCTCTTTGGAAGGATTCGTTAAAACAAAAAAGAATAGAAAGACCTCCATGGAGGCCGGCAGCTCTAGATACTCACAAACCATCTCAAAACAGCGGATGGAGGCCCAACTGTTTGGATGCAATTGAGACGGTGCCACATCACACCAGTTTAATAGCGCCATTTGGAAGGGGTAGAAGGGAGTGCGAATTCCTAGGTTGGTAAACATCGCCTTGTACATCCAGATCCAATCAGCGACACGGGGTGTGTTCAAGTTCAAATGGCATATCCGTTCCTGTTCAGTCGGGACGAACACCTCGTAGAGGTCCTCCTCGAGACCTCCCCCACAAAGATAGTATGCTTGATGGAACTCCGTGAGTTCCTCCAAGGTCATTTGGGAAGGGGTATCTTTCATGTATGACGTGACCCAAGCGTACCGATCCACGGGAACTCTCACGACGGGACGCTGCGCCATACCTACAGTAGGAGCACCGCTTAACCATTAAAACCGCATAGTCGGGAGACCGGTGAAGCCGGAACTAATTCTACGTGTTACAGGAAGCCCACTCACTACTTACAGTTACACACAGGGTAAAAACTGAACATCCAATGGTACCCCCCCTAGAGCCTAACTAATGGCGACATAGTTTAAACAAGGAAACATGCACAACTCGAAGATTGCAAAAGCGAAATGAAATGATAGTAAAAAGGCAATAGTAACAGTAACAATAACAACACTTAAAAATTTGCAACAATTTACAATGAAGGGAGAGGATGCCTACCAGAAAGACAATCGTCATAGGAAGTTGGAGAATTTTAAAAGAATGCAATCGAACCAGAAGCGAACCTCAGCAGAAACCAGAAAATCTGAAGGGAAGAGTGAGAAAGAGTGATGCAACAAGGATTTAGGAGTGAAAAATGGAAAATGGAATGCTGAAGAGTTGGAAGAGTGGAGGAAAGAAGATAAAAACTAGGAAGTAACCGCACTAAGAAGCGCGAAAGCTAGGGGCAAAACAGACTTTTCCCCAAAACTTTAAAACAATCATAACGCACATTAAATGCCCAGTGCAAAAAACGAGGCAACGATTGACACTCCCCAGAAACGGACAAGCGCCGCTTGCGCGTAGGGGTCACGCCCCCCTTGCGAACAACCAGCCAGACGGAAAACCGGCCACAGAGAAATTGAGGAGAACGCGCCACCAATGGCGTTTGTCGACGTAGCTGACGCGTTGGGGGCATTGTTTCGACCCAGCCCAGCTAGGCAAGAGTCCGGGTCCGGACAAACCGCCGACCCGATAACACAGAGAAAACCGGCCAGACGGAAAACCGGCCACAGAGAAATTGAGGAGAACGCGCCACCAATGGCGTTTGTCGATGTAGCTGACGCGTTGGGGGCACTGTTTCGACCCAGCCCAGCTAGGCAAGAGTCCGGGTCCGGACAAACCGCCGACCCGATAACACACCGTACCCGAACCAAGGGACAACCCGTGAAAGTAAAAAAAAAATTACCTTCGAATACTTAAACAGTCAAAACATGTGAGTAAATTAACTAGTATAAAAATTAAGTTATTTTATTGTTAATTATTAATTGATAACTTTAAACTTGATAAAAAAAAAAGTTTAATTATAGAGCGAGTTAGATGTATGTTTGTCATATGTTTGATAAAATGACAAATTAAATTATGGATAGATTATGAAAATTGAAAAATCCTTGTGCTAGTATTTTTATAGAAAACTTGAATTATAAATAAGTACACACAAAAAATTAAAAATACATAAATTAAAATAAAAACTAAATAAAATTTTATAATCTATATATGTAAATATAATATAATAGTTAAGCATAAAAGAAAAATTATTAGTTTAATTGTATTTATACTGTAAAAGAATAAAAAATAACACAAAAAATTATTAGTGTAATTGTATTTTAATTTGTTAATTTATTATTTTTATTTGAAAACAAATGTATTTTATATATTTTAACATAGTTAAAATCAAATCATCGGTCGGTTTGACCGATAAATAAAAAAAAAAAAACAAATCTAAAACTGCTTCAATTCTAAAACCCTTTAAGGTATAAAAAGGGCATAAATTAATAAGAACGGATAAAAACTAGTGAAATCTGATTTGCAAAGAAAAATTGCAAAATTTCGAAAACACAAACAAGTTAATATTTATAAAAAGAGTAAAGTATCGATTTTGTCCTAAAATTTGGGGTAAGTTCCAAAGTTGTCCATAAAAAACAAATCTAAAACTGCTTCAATTCTAGAACCCTTTAAGGTATAAAAAGGGCATAAATTAAAAAGAACGGATAAAAACTAGTGAAATCTGATTCGCAAAGAAAAATTGCAAAATTTCGAAAACATAAACAAGTTAATATTTATAAAAAGAGTAAAGTATCGATTTTGTCCTAACATTTGGGGTAAGTTCTAAAGTTATCTATAACGTTTCAATCGTTTTATTTAAATCCCTAACATTTTAAAACTGACTCAATGTTGTCCTGCTGTTAGGGATCCGTTAACAAATTGGCGGCGGGACAAAATTGAGACAATTTTGAAACGTTAAAGACTTAAATAGGACGAAAAAGTTGGGGACAAAAATGATACATAGAAATAAATTTTAATTTTATTCTTCAATAATATCAATTTTTTACTATACATAATATTTAATTATTTTTTAATCACATTAAAGTAAATTACACTTAATCATATTACTTTCATTTTAAATAAATTAATTTTTTTATAATTTTATTCTTAAAGATTTTAAGTTATCATGAAATATTTGTAGAATGACTAGTATATAAACTTGCAGAAAAGAAAAAATAATATCTATACAATAAAATATAAATTATACCTTTTGTCTCTAATGTATCAAAATTCTTTAAAAATATAAAAATAAATTTATTTAAAATGAAAGTAATGTGATTAAGTGTAATTTATTTAGATGTAATTAAAAAATAATTGAATACTATGTACAGTAGAACATTAATATTATTGAAAGATAAAATTAAATTAAAATTTATTTTTATGTATCGTTTTTGTCCCTAACGTTTTCGTCCTATTTAAGTCCCTAACGTTTCAAAATCGTCTCAATTTTGTCCCGCCGTCAATTCTTTTAACGGATCTCTAACGGCAAGACAACATTGAGTTAATTTTGAAACGTTAGGAACTTAAATAGGACGATTGAAACGTTAGGGCAATTTTGAAAATTACCCCAAACGTTGGGGACGAAAACGATATTTACTCTTATAAAAAATGCCAACTTTAAAAGGTTTTGTTGTTGTTGTATATTTTATTGTTTTAAATAATTAGATTAAATTATATACAAATTACAAATATTTTATACAAAACAAATTTTTAAATTTAATATTAAGTTAGATATTATCTAATTAATCTATAAATAATATAATAATTTTAAATTTATACTATATAGTATAATTAATTTAGATTTTAGAACAATTTACAAGTCTTAATCTAGTTTTATCTCTAAATTTATATCACTTTATCCATGTACATGTATATATACTAACGTATAATGAGTTAATGACATACTAATGTTAAATTTTGTATTCAAATAACATTCCAAATATAAAAATCAATGTCACTGGCATTTTATCAAATGCATTTTTTGGTGAAATGCTAACAAAAAAAAGAGAAAGACTAAGCTAAATCAGGTGCGATCATACCAGCACTAATGCACCGGATCCTATCAGAATTCCGCAGTTAAGCGTGCTTGGACGAGAGTAGTACTAGGATGGATGACTTTTTGGGAAGTCCTTGTATTGCACCTCTTTAGAGAGAAACTGGGAAGTCCTCGTGTTGCACCCTTTAATCAAAGCCAATGAGTAATAGCTCAAATGGCATAGTCTCCCCATACTCAATTAAGAGGTTACGGGTTCGAGTCTCCTATCTTTGGTAAAAAAAAAAAAAAAATCACAATGCAGAATTTGCAGTAAGTTCTCTGGTGATTGAAGTCAAGAACAATGATCAACGCTTTCAGTAGCACCTTGTTTTTCCAAAGTGTTCGCGATCCTATTAGCTTCTCTTGGAGTAAGAGAAAGGCAGATAAAAATACTACTCCGCATCTTTATGTCGAATAACTTTGCAAGAAGGTGAGATTTTCATTATGAGACAGAGGAAGATTCCACTAATTGACAAGTGTATATGCCTCGACGGAGTCAGTTTCACAAATAAACTTGGTGAATCTATGTTCTAACGCTACTAAGAGACCACACTTTAGATCGAAGCACATTCACACCCGGAACCTTCCCAGCACTGCCAACCACCCAACGGCCTCTTTTATAAGGCAAGTAATTTTTAGTGTAAAAGAAAATTTCTTTAATCAGTGAGGATGCTAAAGGTTAACACTGAGTGTAAAAGAAATGTTTAATTACTATGTTGGTTCTATAATTTTGCGAAAGTTTCAATTAGGTTTCTATATTTTTTTTTTAAATTGGGTTCTTGCACGAATTTTTTTTTTTAATTAGGTCCTTATTGTAGTAATTGACTTGTATAGGGACTAACAAAAAAAATTGGTGTAAGAACTCAAATAAAAGAAAAAAAAGTGTAGGAACTCAATTAAAAAAAATTAGTGCAAGAATTCAATTAAAAAGAAAAAAAGTATAGAAACCTAATTAAAAATTTTGCGAAACTATAGGGACCAACATAGTAATTAAACCTAAAAGAAAAGGATGATTTAGTTACTGTTAGTTTGAAAGTAAAAAAAAGGTATTAATCACTTAAAATTTCTCTCTTTTTTATTTTTTTGGGTTAATAGTCAAATTAGTCTCTGAAAGACATTCTTCAAATTCGTCCCGAAAAATTTTTTCAATCAAATTGGTTCTTCAAAGATTATGAATTAATCATATCCGTGCTTCAGTTACTCCACTCAAAATTTTCGTCAACGATTGATGATGTGATATATTAACTGATAGCATACATGACACAATCTTTGAAGGAGTGACTGGAGGACAAATATGATAAATTCACAATCTTTGACGGACCAATTTGATTGAAAAAATTTTTCAAGGATAAATTTAAAAAATGTCTTATTTTTCAGAGACTAATTTGACTATTAAACCTTATTTATTTTAGTATGTAAGATTTTGCCTAGACTAATCCAAATCTGGATGAGTCTTTCAATAGAAATAGCTCCATTTATAAGCTTTTGAATTCAGAACTTTATTTATGCAATATACAGTTGCACTGTACTTTGCTTAAGCTATACAGTTTATTCTGAGTTTTCTATCATAAAAGGGTTCAACACTTCAAGAAGCAAAAAAGAAAGAAAGAAGAATCGATCCTGATTAACTAATTATTTTGACAGCAAAAATTTTCGCTGTTCAATTTATTTTGTGGCCGGAGCAAACAATAGGGAAAGAATGTCAAAATGGTAAGCATCTTATACTCTAACCAAGAGGTCTCGGTTTGAATAAAACTTACCAGACGTGGCACAATGAAGCCAGAAAACAAAGTGAGCAGCATGGTGTAAGCAGAAGAACACACAATGGAAGCAACTTGAATATTTGGTGTGAATGAAACAATGACCATTCCTAGGTAATTGAAGTATAGCAGGTTGCAGAACAGTTGTACAATGACTAAAATATTTTGTATGCAGACCAATGGTACCCGATCATAGGGCATGTGATTATGACATATAGGACAGCTTGAGTTAACAAATAGGGAACCTCAATTATCACCTACAACACATGGAAAAAATGGAAAAATGGTTTATGGTTTCAACATCTTTTTCCAATTAAGAAAGGAAAATGAACAGAACATGAATGGTGAACCTGTGCAAATGAATAGGCCCACGGAGAGTACATTCCAGCAAATTTTTCGCGATACAAAACGGTGCGCTCTGTTGCCACGACTGACAAAACTGATGAGCAGTAGTTATTTATCCCCAAGATGAAAACAGCAATGAACATTGAACAAATACATTGAACAAATCCTGCTGGTTGTCTTTGTAAAGGAAATAAGCAAAAATGAAGTAAACTTTTCAACATTAACAGCGCATCAAAATCAGTTCCTAAATAAATACACCAAACATCTAAAGAATGCTGATAGCAGAAATCTGTTAAATTAAATGAAGAGAACATGTATTGAGAAGATGACTTGAATGCCAACGTTCAAATGGTGCTCGTATATAAGGTATGACGTACTCTTCATTTATTAAGACAAATGCTCATCTTTTATATCTTAATGCTCTCTTCTTAATTGTGGGACTAAATTTCTATAGTGGTTTTCCATATTTGTCTCGTGCACCAATTTAGCCTCTAAAATTCTAATTGCACTATTCTGGTCTTTGAGATTGCGCTCCGAGCTACATACTAACCCTTCACACCAATTTCAGCGTGAGTCAGCAATCGGTTTGCTGATGTGGCACAATCACTGCCACCTAGAATCAACATAACAGATAGATGACGTGGATAGTGTTTTGCAATTTCCCAATTTAGTTCCTTCCCCCTTTATAAACCCTAAAGCTTCTTCTGCTTCCTCTCATTCTGATTCCCTCCATCGACGTCTCGTTCTTTATCTCTTGTCTACATTAATAGTCATCCTTCATGATAGGAACTGGGAGCCACGTTGCAAAAAAGAGTCCAGAAACTGGCATGCTATCAGGGCTAAAGATACTGGCTATGAGAAGTTTGAAGTTCATGGGCGTCTTACCAATCATGTGATTGACTTGGAAAAAAGGCGATGTACTTGCCGGTTTTGGATATTAACAAGTTATATTTCCCAACCCAGTTCATCAAGTATTTCATGATTTGTTGCTTATTAATGTTGTCTTATACAATTTTGTATTTTTTTAATGTCTTGAAATGATAATTTGTAGGGATTTCATGTGTTCATGCTTGTACTACACTTGTCAGAGTGAACAAGTACCCGGAGGACTTTTGCCACAAATTGATCACCATAAAGTCTTACAAAGAAACATACAAGTACCACAATAATCCTATACCTGGCCAACTTTTTTGGGAATAAAGTTAGTATAACAGGCCATTGACACCACCAATCAAGAGAAGACAGGGAAGCTTCAAACAAAGAGGAGGAAGGATGCCGATGAAGGCACCAGTTCTAACAAGAAATCTAAGCCAAGTTCAACAATGAAAAGACAACTAAGATAATTCACCTGCAATTACTATTTACAAAAAGATCATACCAAGAGAGGGTGTGAGAAGAAGAGGACTTTTGATGCTACTCAAGCTGCTGCTGATGTTACTGCAACTGCAAAGGCTGCCGAAACTGCTAAAGATCCTAAGAATGCTGTTGCTCATGCCACTGCAACTACTACTACTGTTTCTACCTCAGATGTCACTGCTACTGCTATTACACCCATTGCTATTGCTACTGTTACAGCTGCTGCTATAAATAATGTCCTTGCAACAAGTACTGCTGTTCCAACTGGTTACGCTTCAAAGATTGATCTGTCACAACTAAGTTGTTCTAAACCAGAAGACCAAAAGGTTTAATAATAATTTTTCACTAAACTTTTTTTTATTAAATCTTCACTAATAACTCTCAAAAAGGTTTAAGGTCTTTCGTAGTGGTTTATGTGTATAGGTTTTCCTTTTTTGTATGCTTTTGGTGTAGTTAACTAAAGCAAGTACTAAACCAGTCACAAGACCTGTAAAATTACTTCCTAAAAGAAGATCACCACCTCAAACACCCTCTATGACAGTGAATCTAATGAAGGGAGCAAGTTCAGCCACTGTCTCACGTTTCACAAATTTTTTGAAGTTTGTACCCACTCTTGGATTCAAGCACCCACAAAAGAAGTGAAACTTAAGACTAGGATATAGTTTTGTGACCTAGTACTATTCATCTTTTGTTTAAAAAACTGTGACAATACTCACTATAAACTACTTTATTCATGTTTTTAAGTCTAGTCAAGTATGTCATATTACTTACTTTTGTCAAATACTTATGACTGTATTGTGTAAAAACTATGAATGTTCGATCTGTAGTATTTTGATTTTGATTAAGTAATACTATGGATGGTTTGAATCAACTTTGCTATTAATTATTAACTTGTATTGTCTGTTCATTTTACATGACATGAGAGACGAACCCACATGCAACAAAGAAAGGGCATTTATCCCCACAAAATTTAAAAAAAAAATACTAATATTTATATACATTTGTCTCTTATTATATTATGTTTGCCCTAAAATAAAATATAAATGATTTCCTCGGTGTTTTATGTTAATTTTTTTGTTGTTAAATTTAACATATAATAATAATAATATTAAATTTGAGTTAGTATAATAATAAAAAATAAATAATAAATAAACTCAAAAAATAGTGATAATTTTTATTATATTAGTTAATTAGTTAATAATTAAATTAAAACTTAGTTTTCTAATTAAATACAACTTAAATTATTAGTAATTTTTAAAATATTATTTAAGATAAAAAATATATTATCTACATATTAATATTTATTATTAAAATAGTCTTGATTATAGTAATTACTTTGATTAAAATTTTATTTATACAAAAAAGACTATAGTAAGTAGACTTAACAATTAAATATGAGATAATAAAAAATAAAATAATTATTTAAGAACATATATAAAAAAATAATATTGTCCTGTTAAAAATAAAAAGAAAGCTATTATAAATTATTATTTTTATTATTTTGAATATTATACTGTGTGTAAAATTATCTTTTTATTATTTTACATAATATAATAAGTGATTGTGTGTATATTTTTAGTTTTTATCAGCATGTATTAATAGTTCTAATTTAAAATTTTAAATATATCTAAACCAATTTGGTTTGATCGAATAAACAGCTTAGTCGTTCGCTTAAGTAAGTGTTAGGAGTTCAAATTCTGTCTCGTATGTGCAACAACTTATTGGCAAGCAGACTCTTAAATAAAACTCAAATTAATGACGGATTAGTTCTTAACTTTTTGGGTATTGTGGGAAGCCAATTATCACGGCCCAAAATGAGCCATGACCGGCGCTCAGGAAAAAAAAAAAGTCCCCTAGCAAGCCTAACCAACTCAAATATAAGTTGAATAAGAAAGTTACAAATATTTTACAAGTTATAAAATAAATAATTATACATTTTTAACGGAATTAGAGTAATTAATAAACGGTTTGATCCGGCCTGTGTCATATGGAGCATATACATCTAAGAACTCGACAAAAATAGATACTCATTGCAGATCGTGACTCTTGATTAGAAAGTCTCACAGACCCAAGTATTTGTTCCTGAAAAATATTTTTTGAAAAAGGGGTGAGTTTTGCAACTCAGTGACTAGACAATACATCTAAAATTCACATGAGACCATATAAACATTATTATAAAAATAAGTTTAGTTAGAAAATAATAATTTATATGAATGAGTGAATTAATAAGGGAGTTCTCATACAGAAATCAAATCAAATAGTCCACACTTGGGTGGCTCCACCTCTAAGGGCAGCCCTTTCCTCTCGTGTGTCCGTACGGAATAACAGATCCAACGTGTGGCCTACACGTTAGGCTAGCAACGCCCCTGCTAGCTGAGGTCTGAGCCAGATGCATCTAGGTTAACGTCATAACCGCCGTTAACTACGGTTTTCTAATACGAGCCTCCCAAACCAATTCAAAACATATAATTTCAAATACAACCAATCTTTGATCTTTCAAATATATACCATATCAAATCAAAGCAAATAATACTTTCTCATCAAAATCCTTTTTAATCATATGAATTGTCCAATATACTTTACAAATTCAGAGTATATAAGTGCATATCAAAAATACTTCAATGTTCCAGAAACACATATTCAAATAAAATCGAATATTCTAAAATAATACAAAACTTCATCAAACATGTATACAGTCTCATGTGCAGATTGAAAATCTGAATTTCACAAAAATAAATATTTAGTTTTAATACATCCATTATTAAAATCAAATTCAAATCTTTGTTGGTAATTTGTAAGTATAGTCATAAATTCAAGCATCACATATCAAAATAATTATAAATAATTATAGATGTAAAGCCAAATAATTATAAATGTAAAGCCTACTCACAAATTGGTACCAAGGGACCGAAGAAACCAAACCCAGAGTGCCAAGATAAAAGGTGAGGAAGGTTGAAGCAACATGGAATGAAAACACGAGATTTGGACGGGGCAGCAGAAAGTTGCGGCTGCACAACATAAGCTTCATGTCTACCAATATACACACGAATCAATGGAGCAATGACAGCATCATCACTGACAGCCCTAGTAACAACAACATGGGGCAACTACAGTAACGATGGCAGCGAATCCCATAACCTACGGTGGTTTAAAACTAAACAAAGGCAGAAAGGAAATCAAGATAGGACAGAGTCAATAATAGAGCTTTACGGCAAGACAAGGCAGAACAAGATTAGTTTTACCAAAGAAAACAAGGGGATGGAGCATGAACAGCTCCGGTGATCCTCTCCAACGTCGACGGTAAAGGACACAACAGAACAGCAGTGGTGGCAATTCCTCTCCTCTAGCAGTGACTCCCGCAGCAGCACCACAAGCTTTGACGAACAGCAAAGAGGCAGGGCTCAGCCCCCGGCGAAGCAAAGCAAGGGCAGAATGCAAAGCAGGCAGGCAGGGGCTCTAGCAGCCTCAATGGCGAGCTTCGACGGTGGCAGTTGCTCGGCGGTGATAGCGGTACAGCTCCATTCTTCTCTGTCGCAATGTCTTGTTCTCTCTCTCGTGTACGGGCTCCTCTTTTGTCTCTCTCTCTTTCTCTCTCTCTCTCTCCTCTGTGACAACGACACAACAACTATGTCAATGGCGGCAGCAAGACCAAGCCTTGTCATGCGGTCTCTCTCTTCCCTCCTCTCTTCTTCTCTTCTTCCAATCTTCTTCCGTTTCCTCCTCTTCCTCAGTTTCTTTTTCTCTCCTTTCTTTCTTTCCTTATGGTTCCAGATTGAGAGAGAGTGAGAGTAACTAAGTGAGTGAGAAGTAAGAGTGTGTGTATTTAAAATTAGGGTTAGGTAAAAACAAAAAGGAGTAAGGATATTTTAGAGATTTTAATAAAATTAGATAGTAGTGTAGTAATTAAAAACTAAATGTATTTTAATAAAGCTATTATAAAAATATTATTTATTTATTAACTTGCTAATTAGTTTCTAATAAGTACTTTAACATTAAATTAGAGATAATTCAATTAAATTCTTTTTAGTCCATAAGATTAAAGCATTAAATTTCAAATCTCAATTATTCAAAATAGATAATCAAATTTTTATTATTTTCAAATTATTAAAACTTTTAAATATTAAATAAGAAAATATCTAATAATTATGAATATTATATATAAGGGTCCTAATAAATTTTTAAACTCAAAGTATCATAAAATTTAATTTAATTACTATTAATAAAAATATTTTCTGAAAATAAAATCCTAAACAAAGATAATGAATCATAAATAAATCATTATTTAGTTTGCAAAAACTTGGGTGTTACATTCTACCCTCCTTACAAAAATTTTCGTCCTCGAAAATTTACATAATTTGCAAAAAGTTACGCTTTTTTTTTTTTTTTGCCATTTAATAAACATGAGAAAGAAGTATAAGATAGTGACAGTGTTATAAAATAGGTTTGCGTTAAAAATGCATGGTTAACATTCACACACTCTTGTTCCCTTGATAAGACAAACACATTTAGCACCCTTTAACTTGTAATAAAATCTCCTTAACTTCCTCCTCAGAACACTCTCACTTCATAATCTCCCTATTCTGCTACACATATACAATATATCTATGATAGCAACCAGGCTCACATCAAGACTTGGAATTTTAACTTTCCAAATTTCAGCGTTACTACTTCGCTTTGACAAAATTCTCCAACAATACATGCAAATTTAGCATAACTTACTTCAACCATTCCCGACTATACTTTACCAAATAAGTCATTCGAGAATTTTTAAGTTCTCACTAATTACCAAGGGACAATCCGATCACCAAAATGACTCATTGCGACGTTATCCACATATGATCACATTTTAACGAAGCATGATCACCTTACCTAACACTTTCTTAACCCACAATCAGCTCCCAAATCTATCACCAACAACCATAAATCTGACATTAAAATTTTTCCGCCATAATCAAGGCTTGACAACTCGTGACGTCGAACATTTACAAGTTTCACCTTCCGCATCCGAAAGTTGTGTTCTAAAGAACTAACGTATCGCTTGCTATATCTAGGAAATGCACATTACACTGAAACAAGCTCAAGCTTACTCAATGGGATACAAAACTTAGGAAGAGAAGAACAAACATCACAAACGGTCTTCGCAGGAATTCAGAAGGGTGTTTAGGACCGCAACTATGCAACAATGTACAGAAACAACGAGGTCTTCTAGAAAGAAAGTCAATTCGCATTTTAAGAAAGAAATCTGAATCAAGGAACTTTGATAAGAACAATAAAAGGAAAGATAGAGTATTAAGTCGAAACAAGTTCAAACTGAATAAAAGAAGTACAAAGCTCACAAGAATTGATCACTAAAGTCAATGGCAATATTCACAAAGATTTAAGAGAATGATTAGGAACACAATCAAATAGGACATTCATTAACAATGGATAACACTAAGAGAGTCATTTCACATGCTCAAAGGAAAAATATGAGACAAACATTTCAAAAAAATGATAAATGCATAAATGCTATCACGTCAAACAAAATTAAGTTGAAACAAGGGATACAAGGTTCATAAATTGGTGCTTAATAGTGGTTAGGGGCAAGGGTTTTTCCTCAAGATCTTTGGAGGATACCTAGGTGCACAATCAAGCAAGGATATGCATAAGTAAATGGAATGTGGTTGAAAAAGAATCAAGTTGTATTCAGAAAAAAAATATTGGGGTAAAAGTCTCCAATAAAGTTAATAAGCGAATAGGTGGTGTTAATCATTGGAATTTAACTTTGACCAAAGATTTTTCTTTAATATATCTACCTAAAAGCATTGTACAGCTCCTTTGAGTTAATGAATTGAACCACAAATAAGTAGTTGTAAGTGAATTGTATTTGACTATGGAATGAGTTATATTTTGATGCGTTAAAGTTGAAGAAGGCTGTGATGGTCAGAATAGAGAATGTGATGCAGTGAATATAGAGGGGGCAGAAATACCATTACATTCAGAAGTAGTAATAATCAACAATATCATATCACATAACAATAGCAAACCAAGAATTAGTAGTCTACCTATATAAAAGTAGAATTGAGAAACTCTTATAGTTTTCTCTTTCTTCTCAATATACTAATTATTTCAAATTCTTTCATTTAATATTTCCTACTTGAAGGAAAGAAGGGTGCAAAAATCATAAAGTTTTCTTTCTCAGTTAATAACCTTACCAAATAACAAGGATATAGCATTCTTTCAAGTATGCGAATCTTTTCCTATGAATCTTTTCTCAATAACATTACCAAATAATTTCTCCTTTATTTATTGAAAATCAAGTATGAAATTTGGGATTGAATCAGATGTGACAATTGCAAACCAAGGTTCAAAAGCAAAATGACAGATCAATAATTGATTTCATCGAAACACCAGATTCCATAACAATAGCAAATGCTTTTACTCGGCACTTTGAAATGTTGTATGTCCAAGATCCAAAAAGGAACAAAAGATAGATCAAGAACTACAAACAATTACATGCAAGGCAGTGAAGGAACTATTACATTGTGTTTAATGAAGATGGATTAGTGAACCTAAATGGCAAGCATAAAAAAAGAAGCAAACTAAGGCCTATCTTGCTATCTCATTTCATTTATCTTCAATTAACTTCAAATGACAAGCAAATTACGGCTCCATAATGTTAATTAGTTCACCCTTACATAAAGTAACAAGGTTTAATCATAAACAGGCAAATCAAGGCTCTATAAATCAAACTTAATCACACACTGTATTTTCACCTCATGAAGAGGCAAAACACCTAAACTAATATAAAAAGATAGAAATCTGAAAATTGAACTAATCTATATTCTAAACAGAATGAGTAATCAATATTCAATATTTAATAATCAATTAATCAGAAATCAAGATGTCAAGAGAAGCACAAAAACTAGAAGAGAGACATTACATAGCTACAGCGCGGTGGAGAGAGAAGACAATGATTACTGTAAACTTTCTTCATAGATGAGTCAGTAGTTATAATGTATTAAAGATTATTTTATATGACAAAGGAAGGAAAATTCTAGTACCAAAAACCAGTATTATTAGTATAGGGTAACAAATTAACACAGCAACCTTTCTTATAGTTGGGTTCTTTATACCTTTGGCAGAACAAATTCCTTGCTTTTAAAACACAAACCAACAATCTTTACGAGACAAATAACAAGGTTCATCAGGCGAAATAGTTCGCATCAAAAGCACTACAAATCAAGAAAATCCATCTCTCTAAAAACCCTGAGAATACAAACAATAATTGAGAATCGGGAAGTTTTTAGAAAAGCAATAGTTAAAAAAATTCTCAGATCTTAGCGAAAAGCAAAATCATCTTATAATCACCAACCAAAAAGCAAGCATTCACAATCTTCCTCTCAACTTATCAAGCCGGAAATAGTTCCGTGACAAAAAAAGCCATGTTCAACAACAAAGAACCATAACGGAACCGGATCATCAAATTAGAAAAGCACAACTAAACTTCTAGATCAGAAAAAAACTTCCAATCCAGCTAACTGATCACCCAAATAATTCACTATACTTAAGCAAAGAAAACCACCAATCAAACAAACAACAATAACACTCTATTCATATGTTTCATCACATAGTTATTTTTCTTGAGCAACTAAATAACAATTTTTCAAAATTATTGATTTGAAAGAAAGAATCAAAAGCAAATCAAAATTATGTTATAACATTAAAGATCATGTACATAAGAAGAAAAATTCCAATATCGCTTATCAAATCCAGAACAAAGCATTTCGATCATAACTCAGCAAATCCATGCAACAAATCCAAATACAAGTTCTATAAGGAAATTAAATAATAATTCACAGCAAACACCGATCAAATCTTCCAAGTAATGCATGAGATATTGACATCCAGAATCATAGAGAACAACACGAAGAATAGATGAAGAAGATTAAAGCACATTCACAAGAGCGAAAAAAGATTAGAAGTAGCTACAAAGCGGAAATCACGAATCAGAACCGAAACTGAAGTGATTGCAAAAACAAGTTCAAGAAAAGCTACCAAATGATGACTAGAGGTTGGATACAAAGAAGAAGAAAGAGATAGCAAGAAGCGGCAAAGAACACATGATAACAAGAACCAGAAGACAAGAATGATAGAAAGAGCCAAGAATCACATAAAAGACAAGGATGACATTCCTACAGGCCTCTGATAGTGCCACAATTTGTACAAATAGGCGCGCTTCTATTTATACAATTGTGATCCTACCATAGGACACTTGCTCCATATTACACAGATTAAACCTAAGCTCTGATACCACTCTATCACGGCCCAAAATGAGCCATGACCGGCGCTCAGGAAAAAAAAAAAGTCCCCTAGCAAGCCTAACCAACTCAAATATAAGTTGAATAAGAAAGTTACAAATATTTTACAAGTTATAAAATAAATAATTATACATTTTTAACGGAATTAGAGTAATTAATAAACGGTTTGATCCGGCCTGTGTCATATGGAGCATATACATCTAAGAACTCGACAAAAATAGATACTCATTGCAGATCGTGACTCTTGATTAGAAAGTCTCACAGACCCAAGTATTTGTTCCTGAAAAATATTTTTTGAAAAAGGGGTGAGTTTTGCAACTCAGTGACTAGACAATACATCTAAAATTCACATGAGACCATATAAACATTATTATAAAAATAAGTTTAGTTAGAAAATAATAATTTATATGAATGAGTGAATTAATAAGGGAGTTCTCATACAGAAATCAAATCAAATAGTCCACACTTGGGTGGCTCCACCTCTAAGGGCAGCCCTTTCCTCTCGTGTGTCCGTACGGAATAACAGATCCAACGTGTGGCCTACACGTTAGGCTAGCAACGCCCCTGCTAGCTGAGGTCTGAGCCAGATGCATCTAGGTTAACGTCATAACCGCCGTTAACTACGGTTTTCTAATACGAGCCTCCCAAACCAATTCAAAACATATAATTTCAAATACAACCAATCTTTGATCTTTCAAATATATACCATATCAAATCAAAGCAAATAATACTTTCTCATCAAAATCCTTTTTAATCATATGAATTGTCCAATATACTTTACAAATTCAGAGTATATAAGTGCATATCAAAAATACTTCAATGTTCCAGAAACACATATTCAAATAAAATCGAATATTCTAAAATAATACAAAACTTCATCAAACATGTATACAGTCTCATGTGCAGATTGAAAATCTGAATTTCACAAAAATAAATATTTAGTTTTAATAAATCCATTATTAAAATCAAATTCAAATCTTTGTTGGTAATTTGTAAGTATAGTCATAAATTCAAGCATCACATATCAAAATAATTATAAATAATTATAGATGTAAAGCCAAATAATTATAAATGTAAAGCCTACTCACAAATTGGTACCAAGGGACCGAAGAAACCAAACCCAGAGTGCCAAGATAAAAGGTGAGGAAGGTTGAAGCAACATGGAATGAAAACACGAGATTTGGACGGGGCAGCAGAAAGTTGCGGCTGCACAACATAAGCTTCATGTCTACCAATATACACACGAATCAATGGAGCAATGACAGCATCATCACTGACAGCCCTAGTAACAACAACATGGGGCAACTACAGTAACGATGGCAGCGAATCCCATAACCTACGGTGGTTTAAAACTAAACAAAGGCAGAAAGGAAATCAAGATAGGACAGAGTCAATAATAGAGCTTTACGGCAAGACAAGGCAGAACAAGATTAGTTTTACCAAAGAAAACAAGGGGATGGAGCATGAACAGCTCCGGTGATCCTCTCCAACGTCGACGGTAAAGGACACAACAGAACAGCAGTGGTGGCAATTCCTCTCCTCTAGCAGTGACTCCCGCAGCAGCACCACAAGCTTTGACGAACAGCAAAGAGGCAGGGCTCAGCCCCCGGCGAAGCAAAGCAAGGGCAGAATGCAAAGCAGGCAGGCAGGGGCTCTAGCAGCCTCAATGGCGAGCTTCGACGGTGGCAGTTGCTCGGCGGTGATAGCGGTACAGCTCCATTCTTCTCTGTCGCAATGTCTTGTTCTCTCTCTCGTGTACGGGCTCCTCTTTTGTCTCTCTCTCTTTCTCTCTCTCTCTCTCCTCTGTGACAACGACACAACAACTATGTCAATGGCGGCAGCAAGACCAAGCCTTGTCATGCGGTCTCTCTCTTCCCTCCTCTCTTCTTCTCTTCTTCCAATCTTCTTCCGTTTCCTCCTCTTCCTCAGTTTCTTTTTCTCTCCTTTCTTTCTTTCCTTATGGTTCCAGATTGAGAGAGAGTGAGAGTAACTAAGTGAGTGAGAAGTAAGAGTGTGTGTATTTAAAATTAGGGTTAGGTAAAAACAAAAAGGAGTAAGGATATTTTAGAGATTTTAATAAAATTAGATAGTAGTGTAGTAATTAAAAACTAAATGTATTTTAATAAAGCTATTATAAAAATATTATTTATTTATTAACTTGCTAATTAGTTTCTAATAAGTACTTTAACATTAAATTAGAGATAATTCAATTAAATTCTTTTTAGTCCATAAGATTAAAGCATTAAATTTCAAATCTCAATTATTCAAAATAGATAATCAAATTTTTATTATTTTCAAATTATTAAAACTTTTAAATATTAAATAAGAAAATATCTAATAATTATGAATATTATATATAAGGGTCCTAATAAATTTTTAAACTCAAAGTATCATAAAATTTAATTTAATTACTATTAATAAAAATATTTTCTGAAAATAAAATCCTAAACAAAGATAATGAATCATAAATAAATCATTATTTAGTTTGCAAAAACTTGGGTGTTACACCAATATATATACCTAAATTTAATTATATTTTTGTCCCAACTGTAAAATTTTTTGGGATCCGTTACCGCATGACATTACATTATATAAAAATAACATCAATAATAGAATTATGAAGTCCACAGAGCCACAACCACAACAGATAAAATAGACTCAAAACACTTTCATTCATTATATTATATTATATTACATTGTCATGTTCTCAACTCTTTAACAATATCATCCCTACAAAAATAACAACTACCAAAAACTCAAAACCTAGAACTTGAATCATGAATTTTAGATTTCAAAGTCTGCATCCATTTTGCCAAACCGCCATGCAAAGTTCATTTTCATTTCACCATCATCATCTCCTAGAACAACTTTTTCAACCAACTCCTCTTGTACACAATCTGCTCAAACGAATAAGTCATACCATTTTTTTCCACTTGTTTGCAAATAACCCTCTACAAATTATGTGACAACCACAAAAAATTTAAATTACAAAGAAGTTACCTTCACTTATATTATAGTTGGGACAACCAAAAAAAGATTTGTTAGGATGTGTCTTTATCGCTGACCACCTAAGTACAGGGCGACAACTATAGCCGCACCACTTCGGAGCCCGCCCATGCCTGCTTCATGTCATGCTTCTTGTCCAGTTCTCTGTCAACGATGACCGGCTTGAGCTTTCTGTAACGTGGCTCTCAGTTCCTATTATGGAGGACGACTATTAATGTAGATAAGAGATAAAGAACGAGACGTCGATTATAACACCCCGAATTTTTAAAAATTAAATAATAAGTTAGTTATGATTTATTATTTTATTTAAAAAAAATTATTTTTTCTAAAAGTAATTAAATTAAATTGGATGATACTTTAAGTTTAAAATTTATTAGAATTTATAAATAATTTTATTATAATGAAATATTTTAAAAAAATATTTTATATATAAATATAAAATCATGACACGACACCACTTTTCTTTTAACAACTAATAACACTTAATCATGAGCATCATTAACCACCTTCCTTTCACCTCATGCATCACCATTTGATGAGGAAAAACAAAGAAAGAAAGGGACCGACAGTGTGGGGAAAGGAACCGTGACCTCCCATGAGTTTCTGACTCCAAATTTCTTGTAATCCGTAACTCCAATAAAAAATGTAGTCAGCTAAAAGTGTTTGTATCTTCTTCCTCTATACGTTGGTATTATTTTTATCTGGTAGAAATTGACGGTGACGTAGCTCTTCTTCCCCTTAAGTTTAGTCAATTGGAGTTCTAGGAGGCACAAATGATTTCTGACGTTTTCTTCTTCAACAGTTCGGTCAAAAAACTTCTCCAGAGGTCCCGTTGGTTTGATTTCATACGGAGGTAGGGTTTGGTAATTTTATAATAATTAATTGTGAATTTGATAAGTGAATGTTGGTTTGATTGATTATTCTTTGAGTTTATGTTGAATTATTATTGTTGCTTGTGATTTGTTGGTTTGGCTACGAGGAATAGCTCAGTTGTGATTATTTTAATGGTTTTGGATTGTTGTGATGTGAGATTTTGAAGAAATTGAAGAGATTTGGTGGTTGAAAGATTAAATTAAAGAAAAAAATCGTAACCGAAAGAGTCGAAAACGGAATAAAACATAAGTAATATTTTGAAAGAAAAGGGTTAAGGGTTTCAGTTTTTGTATAAGAGGAAGATTAGTATTTAAACTTTATTTTTTAAGGGGAACATTGTATTTGTATATAAAAATCGAGGTACAATTTGTAATTATATAAGTTTTCGGATTTTGGGTAATAAATAAAGTATGGGAGTAAAAATAGGCATTTTATAAAAGTTCAGGGTTATTTTTATACATATGAAAACAAGTGAGGGTTTTAAATATAATTTTATAAAATATTAAGATTAAAAATAAAATATTAAAAAGTTTGTGACTTAAAAAGTAATTAATAAAAGTTTAAAAATAAGATTTTATAAACTAAGTTTTAAGAAAAGATATAAATATATTATTTAATTACTATTTAAAATATCTTATTTATATTATTGTTATTATTATTTTATTAAGAATATTATCTAGTAAAAATATTATTAATATTATTATATGTTAGAGAAGAGCAAATAGAGTAATCTTAAAAGTTTTAGAGAATGCAGACTTAATTAAAGTACTTTACGATTCTTTTCCATAAGATACTTAGGGAAAGACGAGGGAATAATGTGAAGTTGAGTTACGATAAATAATTAAAAGATTGAAGAAAAGAGGAGAGAAAGGAAAGAAGTAAGAAAATAAAAAGAAAGATGAGAAAGAAAAGAATGTATTAACTAAAGGGATATCTACCACAGGAGAGCAGAGACCAAAGATAAAAAGACTTTAAAAGACTGTCTGTCACAGGAGAACAAAGAGCAAAGACTAAAAGATTTTAATGAACGTCTGCCACAATACAGCAGATAGAAAAGAAGGTATTAATTAAATGGATCTCTATCATAGTAGAGTAGAAAGCAAAGATTGAAAAGAAATTGAGTATTGTTTGGGCCTTAGTTTCAAGTGTCTATTGGAGACGGCGATATGTAACGCTCACTTGACACTATAAGGACGGCTCAGTGAGGATGAAGATGCGTAACGCTCACTAGAGACCGAAAGGAAGATTCTCCCATGAGAACGGCGATGTGTAACGCTCATGGAGGGGACGTTGATACTATAGGGATGGCTCAGTGAGGACGGTGATGCGTAACACTCACTGGAGACCGTAAAGAAGGTTTCCCCATGAGGACGGTGATGCGTAACGCTTATGGAGGAGACGTTGGCTGAGATAAGGACGGCGGTACGAAACGCTTATCTCAGGACCAGTGTCGGTAATCGGGCAACAAACCGACACATGAGCTCATGGCCTGTATAAGACTAGACATACATCATACTTGTTGTGATTATGTTTTCATGATTGTGTGTGCTTGTGATTGGATTCTATGTTCTGTAATTGCCTTCTGATTTGTGTTTATCTTGCATTGTTTGTGCCTATGATTTATTCTGTTTTGTGATTGAGTTTTGATGGAGATTCGTGTTGAATTGGGCTGTAGGCCGAGTTGATTTAATTTGGACCAGAGATCGAGTTGATTTGATTTGGGTCAAAGGCCGTGATTGAAAGGACCAACAGTAGGATTTGGTTAAAATGGTTTCTCAGTAAGCGGTGAAATATATGAAATGTCATTTTGTGTGAAATTTTTATAAGAAAAATAAGAATTTTAAATTTGGATAATAAACTTAACTTTTAACCCCGACCCTACTAAGAACTTCCTAGTTCTTACCCCCTATTTCCACCCCTTTCAGCTACAGGTGCGAAGGTTTAGTGCGGGGCTACAGGAGCATAGAAGATTATGTTTATGAGTTGAGTTGTTAGAATTTATTTTTCCTCTCGTTATTTATTGTTTTTAGTTTTTAGAGGGGTATGATTTCTTTTTGAGAATCTTGAAATAAGTATAATATATAAACCTTTCCATTTTCTTAATTAAACTTTCAATTCGTACTCGCGAAGGCTCAATATTAAATAAACATAGTATATAATCAAAGGAATAGATGTAAGTAGCGCTCGGACTTTTAGTGCAATCATGAGATGCTAAAAGTTAGGTGTTACATCGATGGAGAGAACTAAAATAAGAGGAAGTAGAAGAAGCTTTAGGTTTATAAAAGGGGCATGGACTAAATTGGGGAATTGCAAAACACTATCCACGTCATCTATCTGTTATGTTGAGGAGCGAGTTGGTTGTGCCACATCAGCAAGTTGGTTGCTGACTCACGCCAGAATTGGTGTGAAGGGCCAGTATGTAGCTCGGAGTGCAATCTCAAAGACTAAAATAGTGCAATTGGAATCTCAAAAGCTAAATTAGTGTACGAGACGAATCTGGAGGACCATTATAAGAACAAAATAAATTTGTTTTTCAAACTTTTTATACTAGTCAGATTTTGAAATTCGTTATATTAAGAGTTAATAGTCAAATTAGTCCTTAAAAGATAAGACATTCATTAAATTCGTCTTTGAAAGATTTTTTCAATCAAATTGGTCATTCAAAAATTACAAATTAATCATATCTGTCCTTCAGTTACTCCACTCACAATTTTTGTTAACGATTGATGATGTGAAATGTTAACTGATAGCATATATGACACATGATATGTTCAATTAGATGTTGACTAAATATATTTACGAAAATCTATCAATTTAGTCACTAGGTCATATTAGGAATATGATTTTTGTAATTGAAAAAAATGACTAAATTAATAAATTTTCATAAACATATTTAGTCAATACCCAATTAGACATATCACGTATTATATATGTTATCAATTAACGTTTTACAACATCAATTTTTGAAGAAATTTGTTAATGGAGTTATTGGAGGACAAATATGATTAATTCGCAATTTTTGAAGGACCAATTTGATTAAAAAAATTATTCAAGGATAAATTTAAAAAATGTCTTATTTTTGAGGGACTAATTTGACTATTAACCCTTCTATTAAAATTGAACTTTTTTATTCATATTTTCAATTTTTTTTAATTTCTAATTTTCAAAAGTTCATTATTTTTTACTCTTAATTATTAAATAAGGAGTGCTACATTTTTTGCTAACTAACAAATCTTAGCTCTCTATTTATTATTTTATATCCATAGCTAAAATTTAGAGTTTAGAATTTAAGATTTAGGGTTAAAGTTTAAGATTTAGGTATCCTAAATTTAAAAGGTTTAGGATTTAAGATTTAAGTCGTAGGATTTAAGATTTTGAATCTAAACTTTAAAATTTAAGAAGTGCTACATTTTTTATTTTATCATAGCACATTATCATTCACCTTTTTTAAACAGTATAATTTTATAATTATATATAAAAGTCAAAAATACATATTGTATAACAGATCGGATATTTTACTTATAATTTGATTCTCATAAATAACATCAATATTTTTTAATTTTAATTTTAGATAGCTTATTTTAAATACTCTTCAATAATATTTTAGAGGGGTAAGTACGATTTTGGTCCCTTAAGTTTAGTGCCAGAATCGAATTCGTCCCTCTTGTTATTTTGCCATTAAAGTCGTCCTTAATGTTTTTTTTCGTATTAAAATCGTCCTTTTTAATAAAAATTTTTGTTTTATTCCTAAACTACCCCTATTCCTATTTTAATAATAAAAATTATAAAATTAAAAAAAAAAACAAAACGGGTGTTTGGGGAAGGGGGGAAGAAAACGCGTGGGTGGGGAGGGGAGGGGAAGGGAAGGGGGGAGGGGAGGGGGCTGGCGCCGGGGAGGGAGCAGCTCGCTGCTGCTCGCGTTGCTGCCGTCAGACCCTGTCGCCGCCGTTCGTGCTTCAGTCGCCGCCACCATCGCACCGTTTGGAGCCGCCGTCAGACCCAGTGAGAGAGGTCACGGGCTTGGAGCCGCCGCGCGTTCATCACCACCGCGTCCTCGCCGCGCTGCCGCCGTCGTCCTCACCACGCTACCGGGGGGTGGAGGTGGAAAGAAGGGGGGAACAGGGAGGTCGCCGCCGTGACCTCCTCGTCGTCGTCGCTTGCGCTCCGCTGCTGGTCGCCGCCTCGCCACTGCTGGTCGCCGCCTCTGCTTCTTGCTTCGATTTCTTTCTGTTTCGTCTTCTGGTTCTTGATTTGTTGAATTTTTGATTTGTTGAATCTTTGATTTGTTGATTTATCTCTGTTTGTTGTTTGCTGTGGTGGTGGTGGTGGTGGGGGTGGAGGGGAAGGGAAGAGCGGGGAGGGAGGTGACGTGGGGTGGGGTGGGGGTGCTGGGAAGGGAAGACAGGGAGGGGGTGACGCGAGGTGGGAGTGGGGGTGCTGGGAAGGGAAGAAGGGGAGGGGGGTGACGCGGGGTGGGAGTGGGGGAAGGGAAGAGGGGGAGGGGAGGCGGGGAGGGGGTGGGGGTGGAGGTGGGGGGAAGGGGAGGCGGGGAGGGGGTGGAGGTGGGGGGAAGGGGAGGACGACGCGGTGTGGTGGTGGTGGTGGGGGGAAAGGGGACGCGGGGTGGTGGTGGGGGTGTGGGGGTGGGGGTGGTGGTGGGGGGTGGGGACGTAGGGGTGCTGGGAAGGGAAGACGGGGAGGGGCATTTTTGTCCAAAAAAATAAAAAGGACGATTTTAATACGAAAAAAAACATTAACGACGATTTTAATGGCAAAATAACAAGAGGGACGAATTCGATTCTGGCACTAAACTTAAGGGACCAAAATCGTACTTACCCCTATTTTAGAAGTCTACATGAAAAGGAAAAAAAATCTTCAATTCTTTTTGCTAAAATGTTGAATTCTTATTATGTCCAAATTTTCATGACATTACAAGAATGTATTAATTTATTTGAAACTCTTTTAGTAGCAACAAAATTTTATATGCTAATAGATATTATTTTATAATAAAAAAATATTAAATATAAATATTATATTAATATTACAATTTCAGTATCTTTCAAAATATATAAACTCTAAAAAGTGGCTGCAATTGAAAGATTCAAATGATAAAAAATATAAGCATTTTAATTTTAATTTCTATATTTCTCACATTTTATTCCCCCTCTTTAAATACTATAATCGGACCTATTTTATTCTCTTTTGTCGAGTAAGTTCATTCCTCTCCTTCTTCTTTTACTTCATCTTTTAAACAAAATGAACTTGTAATTCTTCTTCTTTCCTAAACTAATATCTTTAACTCTTTAGTTTGTTCTTGAATTAATTTTAAATTGATCAGGTTCTTCAATTGTTATCTGATGTTTCTATTTTCTTTTCTATGTAGTGTTTGAGATCTATGACAAAATATAAGAGAATTTAATCATCACAGGTACTATATATGCTTTTGACGGTTCATATTTATAATTTTATTTTTTATTTTTTTTAAATTAGAAGTGAGACTCGAATGCAAAATCTCTAGGTGAGGAGGGAAGACTATGCCGATAGCTCTTTGGCAATTTTATTTTAATTTTGAGAGCTAGTAATTAGTGAAAAGTAATGTTTGATTATTATCATTGAATTATATTGGTCAATTTTAGTAAGATTTTTTGATGATGAATCCAATTTTTTTTAGGGTAAAGTATTAAATTGGTCCCTTACGTTTGGGCGTAATCCTATTTTAATCCTTAAGGTTTAAAGTATTCTATTTGAAACCAAAAAAAGTTTCATTTAACTTCAATATAGTCTCACCGTGGGGTCAAAGTTATAATTTTGATCCCACCGTGGGACTACATTGAAGCTAAATGAAACTTTTTTGGATTTAAATAGTACACTTTAAACCTTAAAGATTGAAATAGGATTACACCCAAACGCAAAGGACTAATTTAGAATTTTACCCCTTTTTTTTAGGTTAAGTTGTCTGATAAAAATTTTTTATTATGTTTTTTTAGAGTGCATTCAAGGTGTTTGAAAAAAAAGTATTAGAGAAAAATATAAAATAATATTTCTGGCTTGTTATATTAAAAAGAATAATTTTATCATTTTACTATTTTAAACTTATTTGATAATATCATATTTCTTGACTAGTTGTAGCTACCAACAAAATTAATTCTTGTACTATTTAACGAGAATACTTAATTCATTAGATAAATAGTACTAATTATTTTTTGTTAATGCTATCTTAATAATTATAGTAACCAATAGGATTTTCTTTACTTTTTGTTTTCTTTTATATCATTAATATATTTAATTTAAATTAGGAGTTTATGATCTTGTATATTTATCAATGTTTTCACTTTCAGAACTCATCTATTTTACTACTACTCATTGTCTCAAAATGAGTTCACGCTTTTAATAAGTTTTAGATGTATATTTAGCTATATTTACCTGTCGAGGTTTTGTGTTATTATTGACCTTTAATTTATAATTCATTTTAAAGGTTTAATTTAAATGATTAGTACACCTTTTTTACAATTGTAACTGAGACTTTGGTCGAGTGACAAAATATAGTACCTTTTAATATGTTACATTTGGGTTTGAAATTTGGCAATGACTAAATAGTGGATAAAATCTTTAAATATTGTTGCGTAATATGCATAAGTTTGTGATGTTATAACACCTAAAATGGGAGCTGTCCAATCCTTTTGATAAAAAAAAAAAAAAAAAACATTTCTTAAAATTATTGTTGTAATTGTAATATTTGTTGCAGGGGAAATGAAATCAAGCAATTGGAATTTTTTCTCTCATTAGAACATTTCTTTCTTTTTTTTTCGGCCCTCATCATGCCTTGTGGCAATTATTGTTCCTATTGTTCAGAGATACTACCATAACCTTGGATTTAGAAAATCAAATCCATATCTGAACTAGATTCTTATTTTCTCTTGATATTTTCTAGAATAATATACATGGCTACTATGATATCGGTAAAGTTTTTGCCTATAACCATATAAAAGTAACACTAATATGATGGTAAAACTCGATTGTAACATTTAGCTAAACAAACTTACATTCCGTTATATAAGTTATATATATATATTTTTTTGGTGACGTTATATAAGTTATATTAGTCATTGTGGAGTAGCAAATGATTTTTTTATTCTTAATCAAAATAACTAGAGTAGAGGGTAAGAAGGATAATTATAACTTTTGTTGATCCAATAATCCAAAAAAAAAAAATTAGATGATGATGTAAAACATTTATTCCATTATAACATAGTTTATAATATTTGAGTGTGTTTTTTGTTTTGTATAATATTTTTAGGGATAAGTACTTTTTTAGTCCTTAAGGTTTAAGATCAAAATTAAAATCGTTCCTGATCTTTTTTTTTTCATTCGAAATGGTTTTCAACGTTGAAATTATCTTTAAAATCATCCATTTGACTATTTTACCTTTATCTCACTAATTCTATCACCATCTCCATCAGACTACCCATTCTTTCTTCTTCTAATTCTGATGTTCTTCTTGTCACTCGCACACATTCAAAAGAAACGAAAAGAAGAAAGAAGCAGAGAGGGTGAGTGAGAAGAAGAGGAGGAGTAAGAAGAAGAGAGGATAAGAAGGGACAGCGTCGGTGAGATTGAGTGTGCCACCGTCGCCATTGACGAGAGAGAGAGAGAGAGAGAGAGAGAGAGAGAGAGGGGGGAGGGAGGGAGGGAGGGAGGGAGGGATGCCACCGTCGCCATTGACGAGAGAGAGAGAGAGAGAGAGAGAGAGAGAGAGAGAGAGGGAGGGAGGGAGGGAGGGAGGGAGAGATGCCACCGTCGCCATTGACGAGAGAGAGAGAGAGAGAGAGAGAGAGAGAGAGAGGGAGGGAGGGAGGGAGGGAGGGAGGGAGGGAGGGAGATGACGTCGATGGTTTTAGATCTCCTCTTTCTTCCTTTTTTGGCAGCGATTTCGAAGAACATGAGCAACGATCACAGTGATTTCAGCAGTAGTAGCAACAGTGATGGTGACGATTTCAGCAGCAATCTCATATCTTCTCTTCTTCTTTTCGGCAAGCTCTCTCTCTTTCTCTCCCTCCACACCCCCGGCATTCTTCCTCTTTTCTCAATCTCTCTTTCTAATGAGCCAACCAACGGCTATGGCAGCGAATTTTGTCGCCGCCAATGCCCAGCTCTCCATTACTCCTCTTATCTCTCTCTGATTTAGTTTTTTTTCTTTCAAAAAAAATATGAATGATGTGTTGTTGTTGTTGAATTTAAAAGATTATGTTACAATAGATGATGTTGTTGTTGTTGTTCTTGAATTTGAATGTTGTGTTGTTGTTGGAAATAGATGAAATAGATATAGTTGTTTGAATTTGAATATTGTATTGTTGTTGAATATTGTGTTCTTGAATTTGAATGTTGGTATTTGGTAGAAGTAAAAGGGTGATAGTGGTGGATGATCAAATTAGAGTTAGAACAAAGAAAATGGCATTTTTGTCCGAAAAATTTTAAAGGGATGATTTTAATTCGAAATGCAACGTTGAGGATGATTTTGAATTAAAAAAAGGTTAAGAATGATTTTGATTTTAACCACAAATCTTAGAGACCAAAACGATACTTATCCCATTTTTTTATTTTACTTTATTCAAAGAAGCTATATTTGTACACACAAATGTTTATAACGCTGATAAAACTGCCTACAAAAGAACAAAACTGACGTTGTACCCATGAAAAAGAAGTCCATTTGACAAAAGTATCTAAATCCTAAATTTTCACTAACTTCTTTAAAAAATCACTCGAAATTTCAAATTATCCATATCCTTTCATTATCTTCAATATCTACCTCTTCATCCTCCACAAGTCATCACATTTTCCTCTTCCTCCACCACACAGCATTGCCAAATCTTCCTCCGCCAAAATTGAATTTAGAGTGGCAACGATCCTCAAACTACACATGATGTACATAAGAGAAAGATTTGATAGCTTGTGTATAGTTATGAGGGTTGTTGCCACTCAAAATTCAATTGTAACAGTGAAAGATTCAATAGTGGCATGCGGTGGAGCAAGAGGCAAATACGATGCCTTTGTGGAGAATGAGAAAGTAGGGGTTGAAAATAATTATCAAAAGAGATAGGGATAATTTGAGAATTTTGATTGATTTTTTTACGGAAGTCAATGAAATAAAAAATTAATAATTATTACTTATCAATATATCAATTATTATTATTATTATTATTATTATTATTATTATTATTATTATTATTATTATTATTATTTAATTTATAAAAAGATAAATTAATAACTATTACTTATCAATATATTAATATTATTGATGATGAATAAATAAAAATTATTTAATAGTTAATATTTTCACGTTATTAGTTTTGTATGCTTTGATATATTTATAAGATTTTTTTTGTTATTTTTATGTGCTATGTATTTACCCCACAGTTTAAAATTTTTAGATCCATTACTAAATATGACGTTAAAACTCTATTATAGTATTTAGTTAAATAAACTTTCCAACAATGTAAGTTGTATTAGTCATCATGGAGTAGCAAATAGCTTTATTTTATTCTTAATCAAAACAACTAGTGTAACATTCTACCATACAGAGTCTTATGCCTAAGTCATAAAATTGAGGTGATGAGGTGTTACAACCACTATAATAATAATAATAATAATAATAATAATAATAATAATAATAATAATAGTTGAAAGGAATTTATACCGAGGAGCCTTGGAAAGAAATTTTAAAATAAAAGTCGTAACACTCACGTAAACAGAAACTTGCGTACGAAGAAACGTAAGATATATGTGTATGAATAATAAAAAAGGAGCGTCAAAGATATAATTAATAAAGTTTCTAACTCGGTTCGCGAAAATAAACCGGCCAGAACATACAAGTATATATATATATATATATATATATATATATATATAAGAGGATCCCAAAATGACCCAAAGCAGAAAACTACAACTTGTTTCTCTCAGTCAACCTCTAAGAGGGAGAAACATAAAATACAAGGTGGAGTATCTATATACATTCATAAATATAAACAAAGATTCGACCCTAAGTCTCAAGAGTTCTTCGCTTCGTCAGCGTCTCCAGAATACAGAGTAATGCTTCTCAACCTGCATCTGAAAAACAACAATATTGTATGGGATGAGAACCGGGGGTTCTCAGTATGGTTAAAGTGCCCACATATATAATAAACAAGGTCCTGGGAAAGCCAAAGGCAATCCTAGAACGCCGACAATTAGATTATAAATCTTAAGGAACTAAAGCTGAAACCATAAACGAGGGCAGGTCTCTAAGGTTCTAAACTTGATCAACATCCAATCAAAACCCTCAATCTCTTCGCCTTTCCTCCGTTCCTCCAACTCCGATGAAATCACACAGACAGACAAAACAGACATGTCAAACACATACAGAAAGCATATATAACAAGTAGGCAATTAGCAATTAACATGAATAAACAATTAAGAAAGCCAAGACAATGCAGACTCAAACAAAATATACAAATGCACATGATGCATGCCTTTCCTAGCGCAGGCCATGAGCTCATGCGTCGGTTGTCTACCCGCAACCCGACGTCACTCGGAGTAAACCCCGAATATGGTCTCTTTACTGTGTCAATTAGACACCTTGGCATCACGGTTACCCGTGTCAGTTAGGCGTCATCATAATAACATTTTAATGTGTATCACAGTAAGAAACAGTGCTATCAGTTAGGCGAACATTCCCGCATTAGCAATCTCAGGCTATCCGTTAGGCGGGCACTTTCGTATTAGCAGTTTGGCACAAGACCTATTCAACATACACTTTTCATAATTTATTATTTGTTTCAATTATCTCTTTCATACTTGGTTTCTCATTTCCTTTCTCTTTATTATGCCTCCACATCACCAACACTATAAAATATACCTTCACCGCCTAACTACACATACCTCCAGCATCACTAATTAACTTTAAAGCTTCTTGGGGACAACTTACACATTTTTATTTAACTAAGTCCCTGAACTTTTACAGAAATTCGGACATAATCTCCCCTAAAATAGCACTAAAACCACCCTTACGGGTTCCCTCAGTCTTAACAACATTCAAACTTTCCTTAACAATTTACTAGATAGACATTTTTAATTGGTCATTATACTCTCTTTAATCTTCTTAGTTATTGTAAAATTACGGATTTAGAAAATAAAACTTGGTTCTGGGGCATTCCGACCATTATTGAAACTTGTACAAATCTTTCAAAATTCTGCTATCATTGCAGAAAAACTGCAGCGAGCAGTAAATTTGTTAAATTTACTAAAAATCCAATTATCATCCATTACCTTTCAAAATTTACGTCCTTAAACAACACTCTTCCAGATTTTCAGAAAACTGAATTTTAGATTATTACCATGTCACATGAATAAGTTATGAGCTTAGGAATACAGCCCTGCTGTTTAAAAAATCTGTTTTCAAAATCCAGCGAGCAACTCACACTTTTTGCAACATATCTAATTGGTTAAAAAGAGTTTTGATACAAAATTTAAACTGAAGATTTTGGACACATAAGGCTTGAAACTGCCATTAGTTTCAGCTCAAAAGCTCATTAGAATTGTAAATTAAGTGGGTTGGAATTTGGTGCTTCTGCAGCAGAGAAACGAAATTTTCTGCAGAATCTATCAATCTTTAAAAATTCATTTCTTCCAAACCACTCATCAATAAATTCTGAATTTTTTACGAGACACTCATATCACATTAAAGTTTCGTAAAAAATAGTTTTATTCAAAAATAAGGCCTGGTCTGGTCCTAGAAACTAGTTTATTCTACTGTCAATTATGCAGAAAATTCTGCCTTGGACCTTTTCAACAACCTTACATACCATAACTCACATTTGAACTTATATCCCTTCCAAAATCACATTTCCATACCTTGGCCGATTCCTCGTAAAACCCAGAACATCACAATTTGTTACCATTCCATGATACCCAAGTTTCCAAAGTCTCACCAAACGGGTCTCCGGCTCCCCAGAGTCCAATACCAAGTCTCCAACACCACCAATTTGTTTTCAAAGTTCACAATCCAAACTAATTTTACCAAATAACACTAAAATTACCGTAGAGTTCACTAATTAGATAACTTAAAAAGGATTAAACGTTTCTCACCTTACCAATACAAAATTGGGACAAGACCCGACAAGTCCACGAAGCTAATTCGAACCTAAGACACCAAAATCATATAAATTCTCAATTTCAACACCCCTCAAATTCGAAATTGAGAAGGGAAGATTTGGGTAGGAAAAGATGAATTTCTTACCAAATTATGGGGTGGGTTTCGTAGAGGATTCCGAGACGAACGCGTGACCCTGACGGCTCGTCAATCGGAGCTCCGGATTGAAAGTTACGACGAATTGAAATCAAGACAAGGGTTAGGTTTTGGAGTTCATTGTTCTTCCCTTCCCCCAATTCAGTTTCTGCGTGTCTCCCATTAAAGAAGGGAAGAGAAGGCTGATCTTATAATACTTAGGCCCAGTTTGGGTAAATAACTTAAATAAGTTCTTTTAGAAAAAGAGCTTAAAGCATAAGAACTTTTATTAATAGCAACTTATAAATAAGTTATTTTGTGTTTGGATTTTTAGTTATAAAAGTACTTATTTTGAAGTTGTAGCGTTTGGATAAATAACTCAAAAAATAATTTTTTTACAGAAGAAAATGAATATTAAAATAACGATGATAACAAATACTTTCCAATATTGAATGTTGATTTTACATAACCTAATCACTAATATTGTGTATGATATGGTAGGTGAAAATAAAAAATAAATATAAAATATATGTCAATCATAACAAATACTTTTATTGATGTCAAGAACTTGCTATAATTAACTATGAAAATAATAGCAAGCTATAAAATCACATGTAAAAAAATAAAATTAAAATTAAAATTTCATACCACAGTTAAATACAAATTTAATAATAAAAAATAGATTGATAAAATGATAAAAAAAAAATACTTAGAAGGAATATATGCAGTAGGTTGTTCAGATGCAATATTGTTTGAAAATGAAAATGGTGGTGGAGTCAGATGAATCATTACGTGAAAATGGTGAGGTTTGGAACATTGCGTGAGAATGATGGTGGAATAATGGTGGAAGGCCAGTGCTTCTAGCAGATCTTGCGTGAAAATGATGGTGAAGGATCAGTATTTTTCACAGAGTTAAGAAGGAAAGTAGATTTTTTTTTGTTTTGAAATTAATTTTTTTTAAGGAAGTTGTAGAATGACTTATCGAGAAGCAGAGAAGTCATATATTTTTAGTTCTTCAAAAAGCTCTAAATTAACTTTTCGGGAAGTTAAAAGTTTTTTTTTTAAAATGATGCCAAACACGCAGATTGTGACTTTTCATAATCTAAAAGTAAAAAAAAGTAGCTTCTGCTACTTCCCAAACGGGCTCTTAATGGGTTTTGGTTAGGCCTTGGGCCCAATACAGGCCCAGTTCGTTCGGTTTGGCCCGTTTGGCCCAATCTTGGGCCAAATTCTTTAAAATTATTGTCAAAATTCTTGTTTTAATTAGCTCTTTCACATTAAATTATAAAATTTTATTTTCTAATTTCTTAGATTAATAATTAATTTATTAACAAATTATTTACTAATTTCTCGGATTTTATAACTAGAATGGAGGGTAAAGGGGACAACTACAATTTTTGTTAATCTAATAATTCAGAAAAAAAAATATGTTAGATGATGATGTAAAAATATTTATTTCATTATAACGTAGTTAATGATATTTGGGTGTGATTTTTATTTTGTATATTTTTATTTTACTTTATTCAAAAAAAAAATTACATTGTATTTAATTACTCATATACATTTAGAACGTTGATGAAACTACCCATAAAAGAACAAAACTGACGTTGTACTCATGAAAGAGAAGTTCATTTGACAAAAATATCCAAATCCTAAATTTTTATTAACTTCTTTAAAAAATTACTCAAAATTTTCAAATTATTCCTACCATTTCGTTATCTTCAACTTCTACCTCTTCATCCTCCACACATTTGCCTCTTCCTCTACCACACGACATTGCCAAATCTTCCTTCGCCACAGCTGGATTTGGAGTAGCAACGACCCTCACAACTATATACAAGCTGCCAAATCTTTCTCTTATTTGTACTGTGTCTGTCTGTAGTTGTGAGGATCGTTGCCACTTCAAATTCAACTGTGACAGAGGAAGATTCGGCATGTGGTGGAGGAAGAGACAAATACAATGGTTTGTGGAGGATGAGGAAGTAGAGGTCGAGATAATGATTGAAAGAGGTAGGGATAATATGAGAATTTTGAAAATTTTGAGTGATTTTTTAAGAAGTCAACAAAAATTTAGAATTTGAAATTTTTTGTCAAACAGGCTTCATTTTTCATAAGTATAACGTTAATTTCGTTCTTTTTTAGATAATTTTATCAGTTTTATGAACATTCGTAAATATAAATGGTAGTGTTTTACAACATAATAATAATAAGAATAATAACAATTATGCAGCAATACTATGTTGTTTCCAAAAATATTGTAATAGTTAGTTAATCTAGCTTTTGCAGCAACAAAATTTGGTTGCTAAAAATTTTTCATAGCAAAAAACTTATTGTCATATGATTTAGCTACGAATTTTCTTGATGCAAAATCTATATCTTTAGCAGCAAATAAAGAAGTAGTTGCAATGACTTTCGACAACAAGTTCTAATACAGCAACGTGCAGCAAGTTATGCAAAAATTATAAATGGCAACCAATTTCGATAGCTACTTTGGTATTCAGTATTCACTGGATTTTTTATTTAAATAAATTTAAAAAATATTTTAATTACTGAAATAAATAATTATAAAAATAATTACTGAAATTCGTTCTCTAGGCTGATCTCGTTTATACTGTAAACGAGATATACACTGTAAACGAGATAAGCCTGGGGAACACCTATATATATATATGTCGTTGATAGCTTGGTTCCGGGTCCCAATTCGAACCTTTCGACCACTTTTTCCTCTCTTTTATCCCTTTCTAACCATATTACCGAGTAATACAAAAATGGCACTCGCAAATGCACGTGATCGGGACATCAACCGGCTGAATGTGACATGGCACTACGCTGGGGCAGAGGACTTTGCGGTTAGTTATATTATGTTGACTTTTACGTAATCTCATACATGTATGCGATGGTTAGGGTACTTGCGCACAGTGACGGATCTAGAAAATTTTGGTAGTGGGAGCAAAATTTATATAACATGATAATAATTTTTATAATAAAAATAGTATGTGTACGTAAAAAATTAAATATTAAATTATCTATTAATCACTATATATCTGTGTATAAATACATGTATTGTTTAACTTATTTTCAATATGTATTTTATATTTTATGACTATATATTTCTGTTAGAAAAAAATAAGAATGGTTTATCCATATTGCGATTCTTTTATTTGTTCATTTATAATTTTACAGCAGGAAAGCTGAGTTAACATTCATTTTAGCGCAAAACTTCCTCAAATCTTAAAGTGATCAAAATTTTACATCCCTTGTTGGTACCAGTAGAATTTTCACTAACAATTTGCTCTTGCTTATCTTTTATTTTCTTCAATAGAATTCCTACCTTGTTCAAGTCTAGTTCATCCCAAAGGTCATCTAGAATCACAAGGGTATTTTTCTGAGATAGGAAAGGAGAGCAGCTCAACACAAAGGTATCTTTTATTTGCAATTGGCATGATTTCTTCATTGTTTTTTACAACATCAACTAGTTGTTGCACTGTTAGCTCATTTCTTTCAAGCTCCACATTGAGTTCTTTTAGATCCTTAACATGGTTTTCGTAATTAATAATATAATCAAGTTGTCGAATACTCGCATCCAGGAGTAAGTCGATAACTTTCTCTAATGGTTTATATTACATCAAGAACAATAGAAGAAGCAAGGAAACTGAGAACTGAATTACTTGCATTTCAAAAGAAGTGTGTATTAACATTGTGTATACAAGAGTGAAAGGAACATGCATTTATACAATTGTGAGTGGAAGATTCTAGAAATAGAAAGCTAACACGATCATAACGAACTCACAACAAAAAATAGAAACTAGTAACAAACTATAACTACCCTTCATCTCTATTGTTTATTTTACCATTAGTACTCCCTTCAAACTTAGATGGGGATTAAGACTCACTCTAAGATTGATTCTAAACTTATCAAAGAGCTTAATAGAGAGGGGTTTTGTGAATATATTAGCAACTTGTTCCAAGGAAGGGATGTAAACTATGTAAAGCTGTTTCTGATTTGACAAGCTTCCTTAAGAAGTGTAAATCGAGCTCGAGGTGTTTGCAGTTGCTATGCAGAATGGGATTAGCTGCTAGGAGGTAAGCTGATTAATTGTCACAGTAGATGGTTAGGGGAATTTGTTGAGGGATTTTAGCTTGCTAAGGAGTTGTTGAATGGAGATGATTTCTAATTGAGTAGAGGCCATATACCTGTATTCTGCATCAGTGTTGCTCCTACTCAGTTTGCTTTGTTTTTGACACTTTCCTAACACCAAATTGTTGCCCAAATAGATGCAGGACCCTGTTACAGATTTGCAATCATCTACATCACTAGCCTAGTCTGCATTTGCATAGGCCAGCATTCTAAAATTAAAACACTTGTAAACACCATACCATGAGATATTGTGCCTCTTAGATATCGCAGTATGCGTTTAAGAGCTTTTCATTGCTAAATAGTAGGATGCTGCAAAAACCGATACACACGATTAATAGAATAATCCAGGTCAGGTTTGCTTGTAGCTAAATATTGTAAAGTTCTTACTATGGACCTATATAGTTTTGTATTATCAAAGGGATCAGACTCATTGACAAATGATTTGAGGTTGGAAAGCATTAGGGTTGGCACTGGATTGGCATTTATCATGCCAGTTTTTATTAATAACTCTAGCATATTTTTCTTGAGATAACATGATGTTTTCGTCATTCTGATAAGTGACTTCAAGACAAAGGAAGAAGTTGAATTTACTCAGGTCTTTCAATGGAAAAATAATATTTAATTTGGCTATTAAAACTTCAATTTATGTAGCATTGTTACATGTGACAACAATATCATCTACATAAATGAGCATATAAGTAATATAGATTGAGGTTTGTCTAATAAAAAGAGAAGTATCAGAAACAATGCTATTGAATCCAAAGTGTTGCAAAGTAGATTTTAAAGTTGAGAACCATGCTCTTGGTTCCTTTTAAAGGCCATAAAGAATATTTAGTTTGCATTCTAGATTTCTAGTTGAGAGTTCATAGCTCTAAGGCTATGTCATATAGACTTGTTTAGTGAGAATGCCATTTTAGAAGGCATTATTGAAGTTAAACTGCGTCATAATCCATTTTTGAGACAGAGCAATGCTGAGGACAATTCGAACTGTGGATGGTCTGATCACAGGGGAAAATTTTGTTCATAATCGGTCCCTTCGACTTTGCGAAAGTCTTTGGCAACAAGCCTGGCTTTATATCTCATAATATCACCTTTGTTTTTTCTAATAGAAAAGACCCATTTACTGCTAATGATAAGGGCACTAAGAGGTGGTTCAACTAATGTCCATGTTCCACATTGCCTCAATGCTTGGTACTTAGCATTCGTAGCAGCCTTCCAATGATCACATTACAAAACTTGAGTCACATTATTTGGAAAATTTTGTGTTAAATCATGAGGAATAGTAACACTGTATAGAGTAATTTTCCTTACACCAGATTTAAACTTTGTTACTATTGGATGTTGGTTGCTAGTATTATCAATAATAGGTGGTAAACAAACTTCAATTCCATTGATTGGGATGATGTTGGTATTGTACAAAGATATTTTTTATGGTGAATCAAGTTGAGTGCATGGTGTTGTGTTAACATTGTCCTCTTCAATGGAAATTGAGTATGTGTAAATATAAGAGTAAGAGTGTATGTCATTGTAATATTAGGAATGGAACTAATAGACATAAGAGGAAAAGAAAGATAAATAGTCACAGAATTTTGATTGCCAGTAGTAGATGTAAGAGTAGTATATGTGAGAATAATTCAACATATAAAAAATTATTTTTATCAAATTGCATATTTCTTGATAAGTATATTTTGCCTGATTTGGTCATGCATTTAAAACCATAATTGTTGTCATATCCTAGGAAAATGCAATTTTCATATCTAAATTGTAATTTATGTTTATTATATGGTCTTAGAAAAAGAAAGCAAGCATAATAAAAAAATTCTAGGCAATGTGTAATTTGGTTTTTTATTGTACAATTTTTAAAAGGGTGATAAATGATTAAGTGTGCAAGTAGGTAACCTACTTAATAAGTAGACAGCAGTTGAGACGGAATCTTTTTAAAATATCATAGGTAAAGTAGCAGTAAATGATAGATGTTCCAAATAAAACTTTTAGAAGGGTTAACCACAAAAAATGTACCCAAATAATTTTGTCGGTAACAAAAATACACTCGAATTTTGTTATCGACAAAAATGCTCTCAAATAATTTAAAAATGCCCAATATTAAATATATATTCTCAAAAAATGCTTTAGAGATTCAATTTTGATGCGATTTTTTATAAGCATAATTAGATAAATAAGTTATTTTATCCTTAAAATTTGGTGATTTTTCGCTTAGTATATATTTTTTGTGATTTTTTTGATACTTTTGAAAAATAAAATAAAAATATAGAGATCAAATTTTTATCCTCTTTCTTATGTGTATTTTTTAAACAGTTATCTAAATATTTCTATAAAATTTTGGATTAAATGCATAAGCAGTTTGTCAAATACAAAAATTGTTTGCCACTTACAAAAAGATAATATTCTTTTTAGACATTTTTGTCGCATTTTTAAATTATTTGAGAGTACTTTTTCGATAATAAAATTCGGATGCATTTTTATGAGCGACAAAATTATTTGGGTGCATTTTTGATAGTTTACTCTTTTTAGAAATAGGTGCATATATGATGTGAATTAGTTAAGGATGCATAGATGTGTGTGAAAAGTGAAGTATGGATAAAACACTATGGGTAATTAGGTTTATACATTAGGATTTAAAAAGCTGTTGTAGGTTAGATAGAGGTTTAAGCTAATCAAAATTTAAATTTTTGGTCCATTTAACTAAATACATCCTCACCTTTTTCCTAATTACGTTACAACTCTCCAAAATTTTCATGATATTTATATGCATTCATTAAATATTGAGCAATGCTAGGGAACCAAAAGGGTATTAGCCAAAAATCAGCCAAATACCTTTGGTTGAATCCAAAATCTCTACAAGTTAATATATATATATATGGATGTTTCTTCTGCTAAGTATCAAAATGTTTCTTTTTCATACTAAATGGATGTTTTTTTATATATTTTTTGAATTTTTTTTATATTGCAAATGTGAATGTCTCTATTTCTTTAAGAAATTTTTTTTTTAATTTTATAGATATTTAATTATTTTTGCTAAAATATAATTGGATGTTTCTTTTGTTAAGTATTAAGATGTTTTTTTTATAATTCTCTAATTGTGTAGTTTGCAGTCTCTTTAATCATCAAAACGACACCTAATATCCCAAAACGCAGAGAGCAACATCATCATATAAACAATAAAATTAGCTTTCTCCCAAACATTGCAAACAAAATTATCAACCGCCTAGCTACAGAGATCTCAGATCTGATTAATCTTCAAGCTCAATAATTTTTACAACTGATGAATCACCATCCTTCTGGCAAACAACAACTCGGTCATGCGGCTTTATAATGCCGAAAGCCTTGCCATGGTCTAAAGCAACCTTTAAAATTGATTCATTTGCTCCACTTTTAGATTCAGCCTATAGATAGATTACACAATCAAAATTAGTTCACAACACTAAAGCGCAATAACGAATCGTCCACCATGAATTCCATGAATTTTTACAATTAAATAACTTACGGGATGTTGAGGATCGGCCAACACCTCAGTGTTTGAAGGAGGTGGTTGAGGAGGGAAGAGGAGAAGGATTTGTCGGTGACAAAGTCGAAGGTGGACTTCGTGTTGAAGCAGTTTGTCTTAAATGCGCTTGTTGAGGGCGTCACGGAGAGCACAGAAGTCACCGGCGCTTCCAGCAGCATTGGTGAGAGAGAGGGGTCTGTGTGTGTGATTGTTGGAGGTGAGTAGGTTAATGTGAGAGAGAAGAGGAAGGCTTTTATAGGTTTTAATTAGGTTTACTTAATTAATTTTAAATTTTTTAAATTTTGAATTTAAAAAATTTAAAATTAATTATTAATATAAATTAATGTGGTTTTATTTAGTTTTTGGGTGGTAACCTTTGGTACCATATACTTTTCCTTAAATATTTGTTAATTGTTAAAAGAAAAAGTTTTAGAATGTAAAGTCAAAAGAGGATTGAGTGATTTAAACTTATATACTAGATCAATAAACACATAAGTGTGGATTCGATTATTCAATTATATGTTCTCCTTTTTCATGAGAACCTTACCTTGCAAGTTTGTAATTCTTTTAAAACTCAATCTGAGTAATGGAATTGAATCGATTGATATATATATTAGCCTTCCATATTCATTTATGTTCTTGATTATATTTTTATTTTAATCTAAGTAGGAAGTAGGTAGAATAAACGAGTGTTAGGTAGCTTTCTCTTAGTGAGTGTTGATATTCGCTAATTTTATCTTCACTAAGTGAGAAAGAGTTGATAAATTTATATTTTATGTAATTTTTTAGTAGAAAATAAAATAAAATTTATCAACTTGAATATTATCCTTGCTAATGCACACTTTTATGAATTTTTTTTCTAATTGAACTTGATTAAAATATTTTTCTTAGGCCTTTAAAATTGTTAAATTAATTTCACTTTTATTCAACATACCTTGATAATCTTGTCCAAGTTTAATCCTTGTTCATATTTTCTTGTTCTAGCACTTTAGTTTACTTAGATTCTCTTGTTATTTTTTTTATTTTGTCATTAGTTTACGAACTCTTGTTGGATGATTTTTCATTAATGAATTTGATGTTTTATATTATTCTTACTTACTTGAGATATTTTCGTGTCCTTAAATTAGGTAGTTGTAGTTTTTACTAATTGTTGCGATTTATGTTGTTTTATGTTTATGCGCTCTAAGTATTTGACAAAATGCTTGAACTAGTTATAAAGTATATTTTTTTATTCTTGAATTGGATTGAAAATTTGGGTAATCTCTAGTAACTAATGTCCAAATTAATTAATAATTTAAAATTATTAATTACCCTTATTTTTGGTAATACTAACATTTTACTAAATTCAATTAGTAAGTTGGTTAACATTTATGAATTAGGTTAATTAAGCTTAATTGACTTTCCTCAACTCATAAAGGTTGACGAATTAGATTCACTCTTTGTAATTAGTGATAATGATAGTGATTTTTTAACATCTTTTAGAACTTTAGAAGGGGGGTTGACTCAAAAGCAGAGCAAGATATAACAGAGAAAGAGAATCACACAAGCATATATCCTGGTTCGGTTTCCAAGTGCAATGAAACCTACATCCAGTCTCCACCACAACTATGGTAGAATTTCAACTATAATCAAACTTATTACATGCACCAATACCAATGAATTATAACCTAATTCATCTAGTATCACCTACCAAATTTCTAACCTAAACCTAGTATCCACCAAGCGCTATCTCAACTTGACTAAGGAAAACTCCAATCTAGTTCGGCAACCACCAAATGTTATCCCAACTTGACTAAGAACTAATCCTAGTTCAACAAAAACCAAATACATAAAAAATTACTTTGGCTTTTTCAATTTATCTCTTTTGCCCATTTTCACTAATGCCTTTTTCTCAATTACAGAAAAAAAGACATCAAAAAATCATAAAAAAATCTCAAACAAAGCTCAAAGAAGAAGGAAACAACACTGCACGAGAATTCTCAATCCCTCTTTCCAATATGCATAGTTGCATTCAACACTAAGCAAGAGGAAACCTGAATTCATGTCATGCTGCAATTCTTCAAGTTGTGCTGCAATCAACCCTAAGCAAGAGAAAACATGAATTCAAGTTGTGTTATAGTTGTTCAAGTAGTAATAATAGTACATTAATTTCAAAAGAAGGAATCAACACTAAAAATTGAATTCAAGTTGTGTTGCAATTAATTCTAAGCAAGAGGAAACCTAAATTCAAGTTGTGTTGGAGTTGCTCAAGGAGTGGAAGTAATAGTACTTTGTTTCAAAAGAAGGAACCAACACTGAAACCTGAACTCAATTTGTGTTGCAATCAACTCTAAGCAAGAGAAAACATAAATTCAAGTTTGCTATAGTTGTTCAAGTTGTGTTGTGCTGCATTTAACTCTAAGCAATAGAATCTAGTAGTAGTAGTACCTTATTTCAAAGATGGAACCAATACAGAAACCAAAATTCAAGTTGTCCTGCAGTCAACTCTAAGTAAGAGAAAACCTAAATTCAAGTTGTGCTACAAGTAGTAGTAGTTGTGTTGTCAACTCAAAACAAGAGGAAACTTAAATTCAAGTTGTGCTACTAGTAGTAGTAGTTGTGTTGTTGTCAACTCTAAGCAAGACAAAGTAGTAATAGTAGTAGTAGTTCTGCTGTTGTTAACTCTAAGAAAGAGGAAACCTAAATTCAAGTTGTGCTACAAGTAGTAGTAGTAGTAGTAGTAGTAGTTGTTGTTGTTCTATTGTTGTCAACTCTAAACAAGAGGAAACCTAACTTCAGTTGTGCTACAAGTAGTAGTTTCAAGTTGTTCTACAAGCAGTAGTTTCAAGTTGTGCTACAAGTAATAGTAGTTGTGTTGTCAACTCTAAATGAGGAAACTTAAATTCAAGTTGTGCTACTAGTAGTAGTTATTGTGTTGTGGTCAAGTCTAAGCAAGACAAAGTAGTAATAGTAGCAATACTTCTGCTGTTTTTAACTCTAAGAGAAAACATAAATTCAAGTTGTGCTACAAGTAGTAGTAGTAGTTGTGTTGTTGTCAACTCTAAAAGAGAAGAAACATAAATTAGTTGTGCTACAAGTAGTAGTTTCAAGTTGTGCTACAAGTAGTAGTCTCAAGTTGTGCTACAAGTAGTAGTAATAGTAGTTGTGTTGTTGTCAACTCTAAACAAGAGGAAACCTAAATTCAGTTGTGCTACAAGTAGTAGTTTCAAGTTGTTCTACAAGCAGTAGTTTCAAGATGTGCTACAAGTAGTAGTAGTTGTGTTGTCAACTCTAACCAAGAGAAAACTTAAATTCAAGTTGTGCTACTAGTAGTAGTAGTTGTGTTGTTGGCATGTCTAAGCAAGACAAAGTAGTAATAGTAGCAGTAGTTCTGCTGTTGTTAACTCTAAGAAAAAGGAAACCTAAATTCAAGTTGTGCTAAAAGTAGTAGTAATAGTAGTTGTGTTGTTGTCAACTCTAAACAAGAGGAAACCTAAATTCAGTTGTGGCTACAAGTAGTAGTTTCAAGTTGTTCTACAAGCTGTAGTTTCAAGTTGTGCTACAAGTAATAGTAGTTGTGTTGAACTTTAAACAAGAGTAAACTCAAATTCAAGTTGTGCTACTAGTAGTAGTAGTTGTGTTGTTGTCAAGTCTAAGCAAGACAAAGTAGTAATAGTAGCAATAGTTCTGCTGTTGTTAACTCCAAGAAAGAGCAAACCTAAATTCAAGTTGTGCTACAAGTAGTAGTAGTAGTTGTTGTGTTATTGTCAACTCTAAAAGAAAGAAACATAAATTACTTGTGCTACAGGAAGTAGTTTCAAGTTGCGATAAAACTTAAATTCAAGTTGAGCTACTAGTAGTAGTAGTTGTGTTGTTGTCAAGTCTAAGCAAGACAAAGTAGTAATAGTAGCAATAGTTCTGCTGTTGTTAACTCCAAGAAAGAGCAAACCTAAATTCAAGTTGTGCTACAAGTAGTAGTAGTAGTTGTTGTGTTATTGTCAACTCTAAAAGAGAAAGAAACATAAATTACTTGTGCTACAGGAAGTAGTTTCAAGTTGCGGTAAAACTTAAATTCAAGTTGAGCTACTAGTAGTAGTAGTTGTGTTGTTGTCAAGTCTAAGCAAGACAAAGTAGTAATAGTAGCAATAGTTCTGCTGTTGTTAACTCCAAGAAAGAGCAAACCTAAATTCAAGTTGTGCTACAAGTAGTAGTAGTAGTTGTTGTGTTATTGTCAACTCTAAAAGAAAGAAACATAAATTACTTGTGCTACAGGAAGTAGTTTCAAGTTGCGATAAAACTTAAATTCAAGTTGAGCTACTAGTAGTAGTAGTTGTGTTGTTGTCAAGTCTAAGCAAGACAAAGTAGTAATAGTAGCAATAGTTCTGCTGTTGTTAACTCCAAGAAAGAGCAAACCTAAATTCAAGTTGTGCTACAAGTAGTAGTAGTAGTTGTTGTGTTATTGTCAACTCTAAAAGAGAAAGAAACATAAATTACTTGTGCTACAGGAAGTAGTTTCAAGTTGCGGTAAAACTTAAATTCAAGTTGAGCTACTAGTAGTAGTAGTTGTGTTGTTGTCAAGTCTAAGCAAGACAAAGTAGTAATAGTAGCAATAGTTCTGCTGTTGTTAACTCCAAGAAAGAGCAAACCTAAATTCAAGTTGTGCTACAAGTAGTAGTAGTAGTAGTTGTGTTATTGTCAACTCTAAAAGAGAAGAAACATAAATTAGTTGTGCTACAGGAAGTAGTTTCAAGTTGTGGTATAAGTAGTAGTCTCAAGTTGTGCTACAAGTAGTAGTAGTTGTGTTGTCAACTCTAAACAAGAGGAAATTTAAATTCAAATTGTGCTACTAGTTGTAGTTGTTGTGTTGTTGTCATGTCTAAGCAAGACAAAGTAGTAATAGTAGCAGTAGTTCTGCTGTTGTTAACTCTAAGAAAGAGAAAACCTAAATTCAAGTTGTGCTACAAGTAGCAGTAGTAGTTGTGTTGTTGTCAACTCTAAAAGACAAGAAACATAAATTAGTTGTGCTACAAATAGTAGTTTCAAGTTGTGCTACAAGTAGTAGTAATAGTAGTTGTGATGTTGTCAACTCTAAACAAGAGGAAACCTAAATTCAGTTGTGGCTACAAGTAGTAGTTTAAAGTTGTTCTACAAGTAGTAATTTCAATTTGTGCTACAAGAAGTAGTAGTTGTGTTGTCAATTCTAAACAAGAAGAAATTTAAATTCAAGTTGTGCTACTAGTAGTAGTAGTTGTGTTGTTGTCATGTCTAAGCAAAACAAAATAGTAATAGTAGCAGTAGTTCTGCTGTTGTTAACTCTAAGAAAGAGGAAACCTAAATTCAAGTTGTGCTACAAGTAGTAGTCTCAAGTTGTGTAGTAGAAAAAACATAAATTCAAGTTGTGCTACAAGTAGTAGTAGTAGTAGTAGTTGTTGTTGTTGTGTTGTTGTCAACTCTAAAAGAGAAGAAACATATAAATTAGTTGTGCTACAAGTAGTAGTTTAGTTGTGCTACAAGTAGTAGTCTCAAGTTGTGCTACAAGTAGTAGTAATAGTAGTTGTGTTGTTGTCAACTCTAAACAAGAGGAAACCTAAATTCAGTTGTGGCTACAAGTAGTAGTTTCAAGTTGTTCTACAAGCAGTAGTTTCAAGTTGTGCTACAAGTAGTAGTAGTTGTGTTGTCAACTCTAAACAAGAGGAAACTTAAATTCAGGTTGTGCTACAAGTAGTAGTAGTTGTGTTGTTGTCATGTCTAAGCAAGACAAAGTAGTAATAGTAACAGTAGTTCTGCTGTTGTTAACTCTAAGAAAGAGGAAACCTAAATTCAAGTTGTGCTACAAGCAGTAGTAGTGAAAACCTAAATTCAAGTTGTGCTACAAGCAGCAGCAGTAGTAGTAGTAGTAGTAGTAGTAGTAGTAGTAGTTGTGTTGTTGTCAACTCTAAACAAAAGGAAACCTAAATTCAAGTTGAGTTATGCTACAAGTACTAGTAGTAGTTATTGTGTTGTTGTCAACTCTAAACAAGAGGAAACCTAAATTCAAGTTGTGCTACAAGTAGTAGTTTTAATTTGTGCTACAAGTAGTAGTTGTTGTGTTGTCAACTCTAAACAAGAGGAAACCTAAATTCAAATTGTGCTACAAGTAGCAGTTTCAAGAAGTAGTAGTAGTAGTGTTAGTAATAGTGTTGCAACTCTAAGCAAGAGAAAACCTAAATTCAAGTTGTGTTGTTGTCAACTATAAGAAAGACGAAGTATTAGTTGTGTTAAATTCAATTCTAAGGTAGAGGAAACCTAAATTCAAGTTGTAGTAGTGGTTGTGGTGCTGTCAACTCTAAGCAAGAGAAAATAGTAATAGTAGTTGTGTTGTTGTCAACTCTAAGCAAGAGGAAATCTAAATTTAGGTTGTGTTACAAGTAGTAGTTTCATTGTCAACTTGTCAACTCTAAGCAAGAGGAAACCTAAATTCAAATTCTGTTACAAGTAGTAGTTTCAAGTTGTGCTACAAGTAGTAGTAATAGTAGTGTTGCAACTCTAAGTAAGAGAAAACTTCCATTCAAGTTGTGCTGCAGTCAATTCTAAACAAGAGTAATACGTGCTCAAGAGTATCAAAGAGAAACTAGTAGTAGTAGTAGTAGTAGACAACATAAATGAAATCAGAAATGATCAAAATGAAGGAATTGCAATGGAGATCGAATTCAAACTAACCTTGAATGCATACCTCATGGACTTGATTGCTTCACCGATAAGAAGCTTGGCCGATGTGATAGCCTTCAACAAGAGACACTCAACTTGGTTACTACTTGAGACAATTTTTACGTTGAGCCTACTAGATCTTTTCACCACCACAATGATTTGACAACCAATGTGTCATTTATGGAGCAGCAAAAACACAGTATTCATGATAAGAAAATAAGATTCAAATATTAAACAAATGTGAATCCCTCTTCAATTGCAGAAAGAAAAGGATTCAGGATTAAGACAAGAACAATTAAATCATGGTTACTACCTTCCGTAGTTCAGCCAATTTTCCCATATTTAGAACCCAATTTTCTGTGCATATCCACTTGGTAACACACCATTTTGTTTTATTTGGATTTTCTCATGCCACAACTGCAAGAAATATGGCATCAAGGTCAACAATCTAAACAGCTTTCCATTATTGTGTAGTAAATAGATCTAACAAAAAAGATGAAGAATTTTTAAAGGCAAGCAATGCATCCATATCATTAAGAATGTGCAAGTACTCTATCTTTCTTCCATGCAACGAATTCTATATAATAATAATAATAAATAACGCCAATTAATTAACAGAGTAAATTATATATGAAGGTAATTCTATATAAACATAATTAAATGTGATAACCTCTTGTAAGCTTAGAATGGCCATGTGCTTGTAAAAAGGTGGCGACTTATTAGTGAGCTATATGTACATTACACAAATTCACTGTATATATTTAACTAGTGTAAAACCCGCGCGTAGGCTAAATGTTATTTCATTGTAAATATGTATTGGTATTTATCCATTAATAATAATAGTTATTACTTTTAACTTGAAAAAGTTTTTGGGTATAAAAACTTATTGTATAGTATAAGACTGTTCCATCCTTCCTTTCTAAAAGCTAAATAATCTTGATATTTTTTTTTTGTTCATATTAGCGAATTCTACTTAAATACAAAAATTATTATGTTTATATGTTTAAATTATTATGTTTATATGTTATAATTTTCATATAATTACCACCATCCTCCATTGAATGATGTGTTGTACCTTTCAAAATGGTGAAGGCCAGGCTCCATATGCCTATATGACAACATTTCATTGTTAGTTTCCATAGTTTAGCCAACAACTCATTAGCTCCCACAGTCATGTGCTTTGTCAATTCTAGGAAATTAAAAGCGTACCCTCTACATTAAATCACATTCATGTTCCAAATCTCCATGCATGAGTGCCCACTTCCATGATACAAACATTTGAATAAGCAGCAAAATAGGATGTAGCTTTAAAGCAGTATAAATTACAGATGTAACTTTTTCTTTAAACAAATTAGAGGATCACATTATATAATGATCAGGTTTCTTTCTTCTACACTCTACTAATTCTATATTTTAAGGAGTCTCTACTACATTGTATCATATTGCAATTGTGGTTTGCAATAGCTTGTAATGGATTTCATCAAATCAATTTTAACAAATTTTTATTGCAACAACCACAATTACAACCTCCTACTCCAATTTAAAACCTTTTGCCCAAATGATGACATAGCTCAAGATCAAATAATTTGAATTAATCAAAGAAATCTGATCCTCTTCTATAAAATATATAATATATAATAATGAATTAAAAATGTGAGATTTTGTATTTAATCACACGGCCATATACCTTGGATCTTTCCTTTCGAGAGCATGGGGTGTACCACTTTGTGAGCCTCACTTTTTCATATCGATCTATGAGAAGCAGAAAGAGAACCTGATTAAAACAAAATTAAAAAAAATTAAAAAACAAAAATTAAAAAATAAATTTGAAACAAATTCGGAACCCTTGCTGCCATCTTCATCATAAAGTAACAATATTGAAGGAGAACACTCCATCGACAAAAAGGCATTCATTCCACCCAGTTGGTATCACAATAGTAAAATGAAGAACATGCCATGACTTTTATTTCATTTACAACTCAAAAAATGTGACTACATTAACACATGTCCATTTATGATAAATAAACACAGCAGCTATAGGTCACAGGTAAAACACCACATGTTTTCATATATGCACAGTAATCGAAACAAATTCAAACAACATCGGTATAAAATCGACATAAATAAATAAATAAAAACAAAGGCCAAGGTAAATTCATAAATCCTGCAGTAAACAAAATACCTTTATCATCATATATACCTACATATAACCCTATGTAGAAGAAGAATATGAAAAAGTCTGCAACAATGTAACATTTAGGTAGCTCCCTATACAGCATAAATGAATAAAAGATAGTGGTATTTCAACTAAAGGGGTGTTAAGTCCAATCATCAAAGACATGATATGCAAAGTAAAAGGATCAAGTTGTTAAGTTAAGTTCAAAATTCAAAATATATTCAAATGGAGATGCAACAACTACTCTTCGTTTCACCTACTCAATTACCTCTTCTGGTTTTGGAAGTTCCTTTGTCCTACTAACCATTTTTAAATTTTATTGCAAATATAATATCAAGCAAGCAGCTATATCAGTTACAGTATCCCAATTTATCACTCAAAGAAAACTTCTTTAATACAAAATCATAAAATTATATTAAGAAATGATTTCAGCCATTTAACTTACTTAGAAACGAATCATTCTATACAAAAATTGGGAAAAGAAAGCTAGCTAATAATCCAGCTGCAATTATGAAATAATCATAGCAGATGACAAAAATAACCTGATCATCGCCACCAAGCCTCACCACCGCTTTCATTAAACTCCCAGGCACAATTTTTTTCTTCCTTTATTTTCCCAGAACAAAACGATATTTAGAATGCAATCATCACAAAACATTCAAATAAAACAAAGAGAACCAAAGATATATACCTCTACTCACCTTCAGAAAGTGGCTGCTTTTTTGGTGGTGCAAGGTTTTGTCTAGTTCATTCACAACCATATTCACTGACAACAGCAAAATTCAGTGAATTTCCTAAACATGATTTTAGCTCCTAGTTACCTGCTACCACTGCAAAAAAAAAAAAAAAAAAAAAAAACAAGATTTAGATCACATAAATTTCTTAAACGTGTTGTACTTTTTTAGATATAGGAAAACACAGCCTTTTGGTAAAGTTTAAAGGTCAAAAAAATACTTCCTTAGTTTCATTGATTTCACAGAGACACGATGATTTTGTGTGGCTATTCTAACTTAAAAGTAAATTACCTCTGCAATACCGCCCAAGATAGGATATCAGAGCTCACCGTTCTGTTCACCAGTGTTGTCAGCTTGCTGTGCTGCTTCTTCCCCACTCTGCCGCCTCTGAAATCACCGTGAAAGCTCTGTTCGCCTCTGCTCCTGAAGCTTGCTTCTCCTCCTCCGCCTCCTCGTCTCTTAGATCTTCCTCTCCTCTTCTTGATTTTCAACTCTCTCGCCTGTGACTTGTCCAATACTTCTATGACGTCATCGTTATGGACGAAGAAGATCATAAGAAAAAACCAACCATAGAGAGAGCGCGACAAAGAAAGAAGAGAAAAAGATTGAAAGAAATCAAAGAAAGATTTGATTTTTAAAACTAATTTTAAATTTGTTCACTCTTACCCTAGTTTCAAATGTTCAAGTTCAAATTCTGATCCAAAAGGGAAAGAACGCGCCCACCAGTGAGATATGAGACTGATTTGATTTTCAAAGAAGATAGAATGAGTGAGTTGAGTGCGAACTGAGAAGAATCCAAATTGGATTTGAATTTCAAATATCCCACATAGTTTCTGTTGTTGTAGAGAATGCTGACAACTTCTAAGTTTTTGTTTCTTTCATGATTTTCTTTCATCATATACCATATATACCATAGATTGATGGGTCATTCTACTGGAAAGATTATCATTATACAGATTTTATACAGATTTTATACAGATTTAATGTGTGGTTATTTTGAGGGACACGCGTTAGTTTTTATAGGTGGGCCATTGATATTAAAAAAGTTTGCCTTGTTAATTAATGTATAATTGAATCCTAATACACTAGATAGAATTAGATAATTTTAACGCCGTGATGGTTTAGTTACAAGTTTACAGCACTAAATAAAAATATAAAACTGAATTGTTGAATCATGAGAAATCTTTTTACTTTTTTTAATATTTTCATTAGAACTAAAATTAAAAAATAGTTTTATAAGCTATGATTTTTTTACTAATTTTTAAAAGAAATACTCATTTCAGTTAAAAATAAAAATAATATTTCTTAATTATAATTAAAATTATTTTCTGTAGTATATATTAAAATAATCTATTTAATTATAAAAAACATAAATAAGTTCTAGATTATTTTACAAGGAGTTTCAATTGTTAGAATGTACTTTTTGTTGTTTAATTTCTGTATTAGCAAAATATTGTACAACTGTAATAATAAAAAAGTTTATTTATACTTCACAATCACTTTTTTTTTCTCAGAGGATAAACGAAATAAATATGTAAAAAAAATTGAAACATCAAAATTGGAAACTATTTTATTTATTGACTATCACGAAATTATAATTTATTATTTTGATGTCATGAATTCATTATTCAATAGATGAAATCAATTTGAAAGTGAATCTTAAACCTTGATTAAATAAAAAATATTGGACTCAACAATATGATATTAGCCTGTATTAAAAAGGGTACCGTAAAAAATTTAAAATGATTTGAATCAACAAAAGTAATATTGTTTATTTAAAAAAAAAATACTACAAGAAAGTTTTACCTTGTAAAGATTATATAGATTTTAATTATGACATTAGCTTATATTTTTAGTTTTTGTTACAGTTAAATTACAAAACATGGTTCTTTATTATCAAAATGGCAGCGGAAGCATGAATTAGGAAATACATTTTTCTTTTATTTTCTTTTAGAAAAAAAATTGATATATTAATCGTTGTTAGAGCAGTTAAATAATCATCGTATTAATTAAATTTATCATTTTATAAAAGATTAATTTATATCAAGATGTTTTTCTTTTAGTCTGTATTTTGGTTGAATTTGGAGAATACATATTATAAAATAGACAAAGCATTTAATTAAAATCACTAAATAATAATTTGGATGGTATATAAAGCTAGCAACATATACCTTACAACGGGTACTTAACTCGAAACTTAGAGTAACAACTATTCACTAAGTTAATTATTTAAATTATTAATTTGGTATGTTTATTATTTAAAGAATAATATAGTAAGAAATTGAAATTTTAAAAAAATAATAAAATATTTATCTTTATTTGTATTATTTTAATTTTATTAAAAATTTGATGATGATACTATTTATAATTTTATATTAGATTTTTTTAAAATTTTATTATTTTTAATTTTAATTTGAATTTAGTTTATTTCTATTTTATTAATATGTATGAAATATGGAATGATTGAATTTTATATTTATTTAAAAAATTTTGATTTTTTTGTAGTAGAAACAGATAAAATAGGGTTAAAAACTTTAGAATGCAGGCAGGATTAGAATTGAGAGATAGATTCTCAACTCGCGAGTCGAAATACCAATACTAAAACTTCCTTAATTTCATCATATATCTTGGTTTGTTCTTCATAATTTGAATTCAAGCCATTTAAGCTAGTTTGAATTTGATCCCAAATCAAATTCGAGGAATTACTATGAGAGTTTGGTATGATGTTCAATGAAAGCATCATTTGTTATGAATTTGTATAAAAAATTAAAAAGAATTAAAGATAATAAGAGAGAATAGAAGAGAAATCTCTAAAATTAGGGGCAAAGAGATAAAGTAGAATTTCCAATTACATCATGCATATCTCACATTATTACGTCATACTCCTATTTATAGTATAATTTTCTAATTGGGCTAGCGGCTAGCCCAATACTAATCCTATCAGGTTAAATTTAAAAAAAAAAAATTAATCTACAAATAAGATTATGGTTGAATTTAAACCCTATCATATCCTATCTATTGGTCATTGATAGCATAGTTGTAAGAATCGAACCGGTGATCAAATCGGTCAGGTTACTGGTTCACTGGTTTACTGATTCAACCGATAAATCACTGGTTGAACCGGTAAAACCAGTTTCACGTAACTAGAAAATATAATAGCAAAGGTATAAAACAACAGCTATTACAAAATACAAATTTACATCAATTGTTCAATGTTGGGAGCATAATCTATTTCCAACAGTTCAATTCAAAGGGTTCCTGTTAGACAAGACAAAAGCAACCATATATGCATTCACTAAAATCTGTTTTGGACATAAAACCAGTTTTGTCAACATGTTTTCAAGCCTAAATCTGCCGAATGATTTAAATTATGAGCAAGATTGGTACCTAACAAAGACAAACAACCATGAGAAATTGATGAATGGATAACAAGCACTTTACTCACAAGTAAAATGGTTGCATTCAACTTGAAAACAACCATTTAATTCAACACACATTTAAAAGCAACACCATAGTAGTTCAACAGCAAATAATTCGACAAAAAGACTCAGAGTCACTACACTAAACAGATGCACAATGGCATAATAGTTCAACAACAAATAACTCCGACAAAAATTGCTAGAAAATCCAGCAATCCTTCTTCTAAAGCAAACAAGTATAATGGCATAATCAAAAATTAATAAAAAATCCAGCAATTCGAGAGAGGAGGCAGTGGACGGAGAGGATGCGCCGACGGAGCAAGGAGCCGTGGAGGATGGTGTTTCTGATGGTGTATTGGCTGAAGACATTCTAAAACAATATAGGAGAGCAATGGTATAAAACAGGTATTACAAAAACAATGTTACATAATCCATATTTCCATATTTCCATATTTTCATATCCAGCAATATAAATTCACAGCAATGTTACATCAATAAAAACAAACATAACCACTACGAATCTGAAAAAAAAAATCTAACAATCTGCCATCAACTAGTTCAACAATATAACAAGTTATAACTCAACAATATATACATAATCAACAATCTGCCATTAACCTATCAGTTATTCACTCCCTTAATCAAATTAAAATCCAACTAAATAACTAAAAAAAACAGAGAACAGATTTCATAGTTTGGAGACCAACCTGGATGAGGCAGATTCTAGCGACGGAGAGGCAGCACCGCAGCAGCGACGGAGAGGTGGCACCGCAGCAGTGACGCAGGAGACGCGACGACGACGACGAGAGACGCGGAGCCACGAACTCGACGTACTCGGACACACTGTGAAGCCAGCGAGATGAAGCAGAGGAAGAGAGTCTTCGAGACTGAGAGAGACTGCGAGGAAGAGTGTTGGTGTGACGAGGGGAGAAAGAAGACGACAGGCCGACGGTGAGGTGAGGTGAGGTGTGGTGATCAACTATGTATGGTGTGATGAGAAGCTGAGGAAGACTTGAAGGAGTGTTGTTTTGGCTTTTGGGGATTTAGGGTTAGGGGGAAGGGGGCAAGGGGGTATACGAGAGAGTGAGAGACATTCGTTTTGAAAACGGAAAAAAAAAAAAAAGGTTTTCCAAACCGGCCGGTTATACAAAAACCGCCGATTCTTCGGTTTTTATCAAAACCGGACGGTTCAAACCGATTTTATCCGGTTCTATTCCTTATCCGATCAGAATGACTAACCGGACCGACCAAATAACCGGTTCACTGGTTTTCCGGTCGAATCGGCCGATTCGGTCCGGTTCTTACAACTATGATTGATAGTCCTAATGGCATATGTATCTAAAAGATTTTTTTTTTAATTTACTTGGCTATTAGAGTATATGAAAACTAGTTAATGATAAAAAAAATTATTTTTCTTATTATAATTAGTAATTTTATTAAATACCATAACTAGTTCAATCTTATTCATCTTTGTTCACTCTTATTTTTGTTTTTAATCTAATTTAGGAGCCTCGCTCCAATTCATCCTTTAACAATTAGAATAAAATCAAAATATTTTTTATAATCAAACTTAGAAATCTAAATTTTATGTTTTATATAAATTATCTCTACCAAAAAATAAATGAATAATTTAATTATTATTAATGTTAATACAATTAATCAAAGAACAATTATTTAATAATTATTAATTTTTTAATTTATATGGATATCAAATAAAAAAATATTAAAATTATATGTTTATTAAAAAAATAAACTAGTCAAATGAGTCGATTTATTTGACTCATTAATTTATTAGACTTGTATACAGAAACATATATTAGCATATTATTTGAAAGATTTTTTGCTAATAGATTGAAATAATTTTTGAGGTTATTATTTGTAAGACAGTGATTTTTTATATTTAAGAGTTATTTTAGATATATTTTTTTTAAATTTTCACGTACTAGAGATCACGTCTAGATCCATTTATAAGATAGTTTGTAAAGTACAAAGATTATAAATTTAAAGGATTAATCTCTGCCTACAAGCAATTAACGCTTACAAGTCTTACAAGTGCTTTACCCTCAAACGCGCCTCTTCTGGCATCTGTGTTTCACGCGCCTCTTAACAGACGTTTAAATCAATCCAAATCAATTAGAGCGCGAATATATAACTTCCAATTTTCAAAAGATCTCGTTTCCTTTTTTGAATTTCTTGCCTTCTCCTTGGTGCGTTTCTCTTTATTTTTTCATTCGTTGTTTTACCTGCGTTTATCACTGGTTTCTTCTTCGTCATTTACGTGCGTTTCTCTCTGTATTCTTGCTTCATTTTTTTCGATTTTCATGGTTTCTGAAATCAAGTTTTGAAATCGTTTTGAAGATAATGGATCATTCAACTTCAGATTGTCAGTTGAACCAGGGCGAAGTGGATTTTAAATTTGAATTGAACGAAGTTCCTGAGGTGTGATTTAATTTCAGTTAATTATTGAATCTGAATTTGATGTAGTTAGTCATTTATGATTGTCTAGCTGAATAATGCGTGAACATTTACTGTGAAATTCATGTGTGAACATTGACTGTGAATTGAATCTAATGTACTAGTTTTGATTAATTTTGTGCATTTTATACCAAACATTCGGGTGTAGATCAGAATTATTTGGGTGTATATTAGGGAAGTTTGGGTGTATTTACAGTTCATGATTTTTCTTGTTATTTTAGTTGAGTTGTCACTGGGGTGTAGATCAGGAATACTTGGGTGTATTTTAGTTGAATTGTTAATTTTTTTATGATGTACAAAAACTCTATAGTATATCCTTGTTTTTAACATGGTATATTTTGCAGCCCCTCTGTGTTGTTGATGACCAGTTTGTTCCCAAGGTTGGAATGACTTTTACCACCCCTGAAGATGCTGCAAAATTTTACAAGGACTATGCCAAGGCTGCAGATTTTTCTACAAGAGTTCGGAACATAAATAAGAAGGAAAACGAGATTAAGAATCAATTGATTATATGTAGCAGAGAGGAAAAATGGAAATCTAAAATATCTTCGACCAAGAAGACAAATCCCACAGCTGGTTTAAATTGTCCTGCAAGAATTTATATACATACATTGAAGGATGTTGGTGCTTGGATCATTTCGAAGGTCGAGTTGCATCATTCACATCCTTGTTTCCAACTCAAGCAGAGATGCTCAAACGGCACAGGGAACTAAGCATGTCCATTCGTCGTACAATAGAGAATAATGAGGAGGCTAGTATCAGACCAAGCAAAACTTACCAATCATTTGTTGCGGCAGCTGGGGGTTACCGCGAGCTAAATTTTATCAAAAAAGATGTGAGGAATTACATCACGAAAGAAGTGCGGAATGTTTCGGAACAAGAAGATGCAAAGGAATTCGGGAAATATTTATTAAGAATGAAAGAGAAGAATTAGAATTTCTTTTTCGAGCTCGAACTCGAGGACGATCAGTCGATTAAGCTGGCTTTTTGGGCCGATGCAAGGAGCAGAGCTGCCTTTGAGTATTTTGAAGATGTTATTTCATTTGACACCACCTACAATACTAACAGGTAATATGTTGTTCTTGTTTTATGATGCTAAATTAATGTTGTTTTATGCTATTGCAGAGGTGTATATTGGATGTTTTTGGGTGTATAAAATCATTATTTGGGTGTACATAATGATTTTTCATTCTGCAGTCTCGTAATTTGTTTCAGAGATAATTTGGTTTGTGGTTTTTTTGTCAGGGCGAATCATCACGGTCAGTTAACACTTCTTGGATGCGCTTTGATGAAAAATGAAGAAATTGAATCATTCAAATGGTTATTTCAATGTTGGCTTCGTTACATGGGAGAAAATGCTTTGAAAGGGATTCTCACCGATCAATGCGCGTCAATGAAAAGGGCTATAGAGGCTTGTATGCCAATAACAATTCACCGTTGGTTATTTGGCACATCACGAAGAAGATTCTAAGCAAATTAAATGGTACAAGGGACATGCAAAAATTGAACAAGAAATGAGCCAAGTTGTTTGGAACTCTCATAGCAAAGACTCATTTGATATGAATTGGAATGATTTTCTGCTGAAGTATGGTCTTGTGGATAACAAGTGGCTTTCAGGTAATGTTGTTTAAAATCTACAGTAGAGGTGTACATTGCATGTTTTTGGGTGTAATATAGTCTGATTTAGGTGTATTCTACAGATCTTTACGAAGACCGACATATATGGGTTCCAATTTATCTGGATCACTACTTTTGGGCAGGGATGAGAAGCACACAAAGGAGCGAGAGCATATATTTATTTTTTAACAAGTTTATTACACGGAACAGCTCGCTTATTCAATTTGTCAAACAATACGATAATTGCCTCGGAAGCAAGGAGCAAGCAGAGAGAGAATCGAATGCTGTAGATTTTCATACGGTCATACCGTGTGCAACAAAATCCTCCATTGAAGCTTAGTTTCAACATGTGTACACTCACCAAAAGTTTAGGGAAGTCCAAGCACAATTCAGAGGGAAGGCAAATTGCATCACAAGATTAATGAACTCTGCTCTAGGCTATTCAGTATACGAAGTTGGAGAACAAGTTTCCAGCTCAATATTCAACATATATGGACCCTCAGCATATACCCTCATTCTTGAAATTACATATCCCTTAAAACACAAAATAAATCAAAATATATGAATAAATTAAATAAAAAAATACACCCAAGAAATCACAAACTACCCCTTATGTTGAACAAAAATACACCCAAATATTAAAATACAAAACACAGAAACAACTTACAACGAATTTGTTTAGCTTCATTCTGGCTTCATAGGGACATGTCTTGTGATACGGGTCAAGTATATGAAATTTTCTCTTTCTTACATCAGCTACCCATAGCCACCAATGCGCTGAATAGCAAACAGGTGCTAAAATCTGAAACATGTCCACATTGAACAGTGTTTTAGTTTAATTGGCACATAAGTAAAGAATTATGATAAGAAGTTTTAGAAATGAAAACTTACATATGGATGTGATGCTAATTTTTTGAGGTCCAAAAAGGGTATAAACATTGGGTAGTCTTCAACCCTAAATGGCTTTTTGGTTTTAGGCTGTAAGAATTCGCCATCTGGATGATTTCCAATTGTCATGTTCTGCAATATTTGTGAAACACCAAATGAAATAATTAATACACCCAAATGAATACAGAAAATACACCCAAATGAATACAAAAAATACACCCAAGGTTGAATTGAAGTACACTTTACCATAATACTGGGGGGAGACAGTATATTTCTTCTTGAAATCTTTTAATGTTTTCTTGGTTTAGGATCAGGCAGATAGCAGTGACGATCTAGAAAAAAAAACTAAATCAATTTACATGAATTGCACTTATATTTCATGATAAAATCATTAATGTTATTCTAATATTACCTCAGCTTCTATATGTGTATCAGCTTTCAGAGATGCAAAGTCGATTTTTGACAAAATGAATCGATCTTGGGCTTTGAGGGTGCAAACTCGGTCATACTCATTAGTGTTTCCATCACCGTATGTCTTCACACGTGTGGCCCAGACGTAACATTTCTCTTTCATTTCATCCGAGATCTCGTTTCTCTTCAGAGGAGTTTCAAACTTTTCAAAACTTTCTTCGCCACTATGCTTTTGAATCTGTGGACTTTTACCTTCTGTTTTCACCACACTGCTTGCAATTTTTTCCACCAGCTCCCCTAATTGTTCTATTAGTTTTGGCATTTCAGGAGTTTTTACCCTCTGCCCCTCTTGCGTTGCTGCTTCTTCTTGTTTTGAACCAGTCAAGCCAAGGTTGAATGATGGCATCGGACATTCTTTAGGAATATAGGATGTTGTCCGTGCCATCGTCATCAGTGCAGCAACGTCTTCTGGGACTGGATTACTGCGTGATGACATATAACATACTATAAGAATAAGAATAGACGAATGATATTGAAAACTAAATTTTATTCGGCTGAACTTACATTTTGGATGGAGCTAGTGGAACCGTGGGTGTGCTTTCATCATGTTTCGGGGGTTCTGGAGTGCTGCAGGATTAGATAAAATGAATCATATTATAAAAAAAACAGTTACAGATCTTATGTGAAGATATACACCCAAGTAAGTAAAATGTACACCCAACAAGGACAATATACACCCAAACAATAACCAAATACACCTCAATATTATTCCTTACTTTTTTGTTCTTTCTTCATTAATTTTCTCACTTGGAGACTTTACAGGGGTTGGTTCAATTTTTGGCACAGGGGTTGTCTGGGACAGAGGAAGATAAACTTGAATCGAAACCCTAAACAAGACAAAAATAAAAAGTTAAGAAAGCCCGTGAAAATTCATGATTATAATGTTGAAATTTACATGTAAAACTCACATTGAAAGCGCTTCAGTTTGTGACTCTGTCTCTACCCTCACAACCATCATGTTCTGTTCAGCTGGGTCATTGGGTGATTCTTCTAATAGAATCAACTTGAAATACACAAAAAAAAGTCAAAATATACCTGAAGCATTCAAAAGAAACACATGCTTTATTTTTTGAGAACTTACGTAGTTGCAGTTTTTGCTTTTTTTTCCTGCCTTTTTTTCTTAAATAAAATATTAAAGGGTTTTTTTCTAAAAAAATATATACAAAATTAGAAGCAGAAGATAATAAAAGATAAAAGCAACCAGTATTAGAAAGAGAAATTACATGCTATCCGCCAGTTTGTTTATGCTGCTTTGATCTGTTTGTCCTTAAGACAAAGGATCATTCTCACTTCCTAAGTTCACTTCGGGGATTCTAAGCATAGAATAAACATCATTCATTAAAAATGCTATACAGTTAAATCAGGATAACAAGATTTTATCAAATAAAGGTTCTTACGTTTCAGATGAGTCATAGTGACTTTCTGTCGATGGCAACGAAGATCCCTTCTTCCTAGGAAACCAAAAACAATTATCAGCAACCAAAAATACCTTAGAATGCATACTATACACCCAAATATAACAAACCCATGTGTAACAGCTTTTTCATTGGCTTTCTTCTTTTTTGATTCCCTTAAGAATTCTTCTAATACTTCAGTTTCAAGTTCAGATCTAGCAGTACATGCATAAAAGAACATGTTAACAAATATAATTTTGATGATAAATGGTAATATAGCTTTACAAAGTATCTTACCCATCATAGGATTGAGTTTGTTCAGGAGACGAATCCTCAACAATGAGCTTTCTCTTTTTGGGTTGCATCTTGGAAAAAAACAGTGAATCAGAAAAACAAAATAAAATTGATCATAAAATACTATCCAAAGCAGTGCTTACTTTTTGGCTGTAGTCTGAATTTTTTCTTTGTTTTTTATTTTTTTATTGGTGATGATTCTTCACTTCTGAAAGTTAATGAGAAATAGTGTGTTAATTCATCAAATTTTGAAAATAAACGGAAAAGAAAGCAATGATAATTTTAGAATCTTACTCATCATTCGATTCAGTTTCTGAATTGGAATCCTCCTGAATCTGCTTCCTTTTTTGGATCCCATTCTGCAAGACAAACAATCATTAGTAAAAAACACCCTAAAAGTGACAAAATACACCCTAAAAGTGACAAAATACACCCAAGTATATTACTTACTTTTTGGCTGTTCGGGTGGGTTGTTTCATTTTTGGTTCCTCTGAGTCTTCTTCAGTCTCAGACTCAGAGGAAGAATAGACTTCAGTTTCAGATGTATCGCTCTCAGATGATGATGAACTTGCCTTCTTCTTTTTTTTCTTTCTTTTCTTTTTGCTTCATTTGTTTCAATTTCTCTTTTGTTTCTGCCATCTTTACGATTCCCTGAAACAGTAGAAATGTTAGTTAACAGCATCCATGTAAATAAAATACACCCAAGGTATTCTGTTTACTTACTATATGTCCATCCATTTCTGCTCTCATCCTTTCAACCAACTGCTCTCTATTCCAGTTGGCAATCCAGGGTTGTGCAGGTCTTTCTTCTCCTTTCTTGTCTTTATTTTTTGACAGATGGAAATAGACTATCATCAGGGCAAACAGGCAGTCGTCGATTGACTTTTTCTTTTTCAAATTGTAATTAGCTATGCCCTTGATGATGAAATTCAGAACATGGGCTCCCCAGTCGCCCTCCTTTATTTTGTCTATCTTAAAAATTGGAGCTAGGTACATAGGAGAGATTTTGTTTATTGTGGTTGGCAACAGGAACGCCATCTGTATATAGAGGATGAAAATCCTCTTGAACATGAAGCGATCCTGTTCATTTCCAACACCAATACTCATCATCTCATCCGTCAGATTTTTTAGATTCTTTCCCTGGAATCTTCTAAAAATCTGTTTGTTCTCTTCAGAAAGTTCCTTATAACTGACTTTCTCAAGAAACAGATCTCCTACAAAAAAGAAAACAACTTAAACTGAAAATCACTTGAAATACACCCAAACATCACTCATATACACCCCAATATCACTCATATACACCTATGTTTGTTTCTTGATTATATGATAGCAGAATAAGATATTACGAAGAATGGAAGTATAGAGGTTTTCTGTAATGAGTTACCTGATGCGTTGAGACCAAGTGCAGCCCCCTATTGTGCTGGGTTTAACTCTAAACGAACCGTAGCTGGTTTTGAGTGTGTTTTTTTCCAATTTAAAGGAGTTAGCCAACTCCTTTAATAGTTTGTGATGTACCCTCATTGGCGGGATGTGCATCAGTCCACCAAAACCTAAATCCCGAACAATTGCTTTCTTTTCCTCGCTCATATGTTCAAATTTTTCACTCAACAATTTGGTTGCACACTTCAAGTCTTTGGTTTGCTGTAAACAAAGCAAAATTAGAGTCATTAGAATAAGATATATTTGTATTAAAAAAAATTGACTTATTCTAAAACATATATTTGTTCTTACATTCTATTTTTTTCCACCTTAGTTTTTGCTTGCCATTTTTACTGCAATGAAAAAGAGATGCTGTCAATAGATAAAAAATACACCCAAAAATCAGAGACATACACCCATATATCAGTCAGATACACCCAAATATCAGCCACATACACCCAAACCCATTCCCATAAACATTTTGTTTTTTCAATTAAACGAAATTAAATCAGTTCAAAATCATATTCAATTCACCCAAACATGCATAAAATGACACTACAAGGTCAAGCACAATTAGAACAGTACTAGTTAGACTTCAAAACACCTAATATATATGTCAGTCCCATACACCTCTACATTTTTTGGATTATATGACATTATATGAGTTCAGAAATATATTTAAGTTCAAAATGCCACTAGAAGCAACAGTCACATGCCAAGTCCGAAATATACACCCAACAATCGGCCATATACACCCAAAAATCTGTCATATACACCCAAAAATCAGTTAGAAGAGGAAGAGTCTTTCATGTAAACATGCACAAAACTACTTTAAAAACATGTAAACATGCACAAAATATATACCAAACAGATCAAAGCATACGTTAAAGCATTCACTAGAAGTATGTAAGATAGCATAAACGAAGAACAGTTTCATCAGAACATTAATATGAGATCTAAAACAAGAAGAACAGTAAAACCTAGAAGAACCTAGAAGAAACAGAGAGAGAAATACTGACCATATAGTGCTTCGATTTCAAAATCAGAAACAGAAATATGAAAAACTTTGAAGAACAGTAAAACAGTACCTTGAATAATGTTTGTTCCTTCTTTTTGGTGTTTTTTGATGGAGATTGCTATACTTTCTACTTGATTTCTTCTAGTTTTCGCGAGGAGTTAGAAGGTTTCTTCAGAATCGTAGTTGGTTTGGAATGTGGTTTGAATCTCGACGGTTTGGGTATTAATTGAGGAAGAAGAGGAAGAGTCTATCATAATGAGCGTGTTTTGGAAAAACGCAACGGGTGATTAAGGCGCGTGCGTTTTATGCTCGATTGTAAAGGAGTGGTGCGCGTGATTTTTTTTTTTTTTTAGCTGGGCCAACTTGTATAGCTTGTAAGCCAAAAAGACTTGTATGTATAGCAGGCCTAAAATTGAAAATTTTAAAAACTTAACAACTTCAGTTATTTAATTAATTTTAAGTTCTGATTATTTTAGGTTTAGATTTTACCTTGTTTATTTATATTATTTATGAAAAAAAAAATTAGTACATTAACATTTGAGTAAATATTACATAATAAATAAAATATAATTATTAAATTATATTTATATTTATTAATCAATAAATTTAATCTAAAATATTATAGAGCTGACAAATTCTAATAATGTTATTTTGTGTCTTATATAACAATTCTATTATTTAACAAGATAAACTGCTTAGTAATGTGTCTAATTTTAAAAATTTTTATTAAAGAGTTAAAAATCTACATTTCGAAAAAAACGACGAAATTTACTATTAATAATAAACCTATTAATAAATGTCTTTTGCGACACTTTTTAGATAAATTCTTTTTATTAAGCTTAGAAATACATAATAATAATATGTTAACAATATTCTAATTATAAAATTTAATAATATATATTCGATAATAGATATATTAATACTACAAAAGTTATCTAAATTAATATCAATACTATTATAATTAAATTAAATTAATTTTTATGTATTCTAATGTAATGCAAATAGTATACAAATTATAAATACTATTATAGAATTATTTTTAAAAGTGTGCGTTATTGTTGATTGTGAAAATTAAAAACATAATAAACACTATAATTTGGTTTAAAATTTAAAATTTTTATTTCTCTAATTATGAGATATATAAATTAAAATCAATCAATTAATACAAATATTTGTGTTTTAGATTCTTCAAAATCTACATGCGGAACCACTACAAAAAAAGAAGTTTAAAATGGCATTTATATTATGGCGGTTTCAAAAAACCGCCGTAATATTTGGATATTATGGCACTTTTGGTCGCTGCCAGTAATAAATTTGTATTTGATGGCAGTTTAGTCATTATGGCGGTTTTGAACCGCCTTTATCACTTGTATATAAAAACACACATTGAACATTCCTAGTTACAGAAACACTTGGTTGAAAGTTGAAGCTCGTGTACGACGCTACTGCAGTGACCTCTCTCTCGTGTTCTCTGACGATCTCCTCCAACGAAGATCTTCTCCGGTGACATCTCCTCCAGCGACAGCTTTCCCAGCGGCGATCTCTTCCGATGACGTCCCCTCTAGCTTCCTCTCCTTGCCATCCCCTGCGTCTTCTCCGCCAAAATCTCAGCGCCTCCCTTTCGTTCTGGATCAGAAAGGTTGGCTTACCTCTTTTAAGTAGTTTTCGAGGATTCATCGCGAGTGGTTCCACTGTTTGCGCAGCAAAATCAATAGCAACAGCAAGAATAAGATGTGTGGTTGAATCTGGTTTATGTCTTTTTGTAAACTTGTAATTGCGGTTTTAGATTGCTATTGATGTGATTATGATTATGATTGAGCTACTGTTATTGCAATTGAAATAAGAGCCCTAGGTTTTTGGCAAGCATTTGCACCTAATTGTGACTAGACAATACGTGATTGAATGAGAATGCATTTGAATGTTAGTGTTTTGATTTCTCGTAATTTAGATGCTGTATTTTTGCATTTCAGTTACAGTTGATTGAAGAACAGGGATTTTGGTAAGGGTGTTTAAACTTGAAACATGGAAATGGACCCCTGACTCATTAAGATTTTGGAATGATGAGTGCTATTTTCGTTTCTTTTAGTGCAACTCAAAGTTCAGAGTTGTTTTCAGTTGATATTTGTTGTGACTAGCTCTTTCAATTTCTTGCAATTTCTTGTCCATAAGGTGTGTTATTGTCTGAGTCTAATATTTCTTTTGAGGAGCTTATGCTTTATGCATTTTTTGTGCTTGGGTCATCATTCATTCACTTTTGCTTTGTTGATATGATTGAGATGGATTGTTTCTAAGCCATAGAGGAAGTATCTAAAAGAACAGTAGCGTTAATTGACTGCTTTTGAAATGATTTCTCTAGTAATCTTTGTCATCAGTTGAGTTTGAACATGTTTCTTGCAATTTCTTGTCCATAAGGTGTTTGTGTTATTGTCTTTGAGTCTAATATTGTTGCAATGACTCTTGCATTGTGTTTCTCTGTGCTATTTTTGGTCCAATGAATTGGAGAGTAGGAATTTTCAATCTTGCAGATTGTAGCTGTCCTTGCTGCTCAATGAAAGCTTTTGTTTATTATGGAATCACGATTTTTCAGGAGATTGCTTTCTTCGATGTTACTCGAACGGGAGAAATCTTAAGTAGGTTGTCGGAAGATACACAGATCATAAAGAATGCCGCAACTACCAATGTTTCTGAGGCCATGAAGAACCTAGCAACAGCACTTATGGGTCTCAGCTTCATGTTTGCAACATCTTGGAAGTTAACATGTGAGTAGTTGAAGAGTGAAGGTTTATTTCATAAACTATAGACATACATTTATTCCATTGTTCGAATCCTAACTTCTCTCTCTTCCCTCAATATCTTATAGTGTTGCCTTTGACTGTTGTGCCTGTAATTTCTGTTGCTGTCTGTAAATTTAGGCATTTGCTGCGTGAACTATCTCACAAAATTCAAACTGCAGCTGCAGTAGCATCTTCAATTGCTGAGGTATTTCTCTTCCATCAAACCAACATTAGGAGATGATATTCATTTCCAATCTAATCTTAATTTTGCTTGCTGCTTAGAAATCATTTGGTGCCATAAGAATAGTAAGATCTTTTGCTCAAGAAGATTATGAAATTTCATGCTACTTTGAGAAAGTTAGTGAGACACACAGCCTTGGCCTTAAGCAAGCTGTGAGTTAGTCCTTTCTGGTTTGATCTATGTGCTACTTTGTACACTAAGTTATTTTGCCTATGCATTTTAACCTTATCCACTTGATGTTACAGAAAGTCGTTGGACTCTTTTCTGGAGGCCTTAATGCAGCGTCCACACTTTCTGTTATCGTAGCAGTGGGATCTTCTATATCTTCTATATCTTTTTTGTTAATCACAACCTGTCTAATAAGACTAAATGGCTACCGGAAACCTGGTTTGATTGCATTGTTTGATGTTGATGTCACTCTTATAGCCCCAAGGAAGGTATTTGTTCTTCTTGAGCCAATGGCATTAGTATTGTATAGATAAAAATATATATATTAATGGAACAATTTGATGTGGTCTGAGTCACATTTATTGTTTACAAGTAGTTTAAGGTTACTAATTTTACTTGCGCCCTCAGCGCTAAGCTTAGAGGTAAATTTGATTTTGGTCCACTCTTCTATTTTACTTGCGATTAAAATGGAAGCTTCACTTCTAATTAAGAAGCTATAGACTCTACACTATGACATATTATTATATCTTAATTTAACATTATAAATTTGTTTCTCTCTTATTCTGAATTAATATGAATATGATATGATTCTTTCGGCTTGGTGTATATCTAGAATAAAAATGTATAAAAGAAAAGTCGTGATGCTTTTCTTTTCGCTGAATGAATGATTTATTGAATTTAATATATAATAAGTACAAGCTAATGTCACGGCCTTGGACACACTCCAACGCTACCGTGCCGGCACTCGGACTTACTCAACCTCTTGAGCTAAGACCAAGTCAGCCTAACCCTCAATACTTAGCAAGAAAGCTAAGAACACAAGAGAACACAAGAGAAAGGAAGCTTTGGTGGAAAGAACACTTTATTACTCAAGTATTGGTTACAAATGATTCACACACCTTACACTAACTCTTACCTCCTATTTATAGCCATCCACCTCCTCAATGGATGGTTAAGATCAAATCTAATCAACGGTCCAGATTAATCCTCCAGAATCTTCTTTACAAATATCTATCCTACCACAACTTTCCAATTGTTTCTAGATTATTCCATACCACTCTTTATACTTCTATATACATCTACACTCTTCTAGAATACTCTATGATCTTCTAGAGTCTTCTAGAACCTTCTAGGATATTCCAGGACCTTCTAGGACATTTTAGAACGTTCCGGAACCATCTAGAGTATTCTCAAACACTCCAGAAAACTATTCAAACACTGTTAAATCTAACCTTCTAAAATTTTCCGTGACACTAAGCTTGAATATATATGATTTGAAGTGGCATGAAAGTCACTCAAAGTAATGATATTCTGAAAGGGTGCAGCTGTATAAACAAGACCAAGTTGAAAAAGTATATTCATATCATATGCCATATATATTCAATTTCACTCTCACTCAATATTATTAGTTTAATTTTGCCTCTACTATATAAAATACAATACAAAGGACATGAGAGAATGAAAAAAAAAACTACTTAATGTACACCGTCAATTTTTTTTTTTACTTTTTTCCTATAATTTTGACATGAGTGATATTTCATTATTATCTGAATTTTAATTGGAAGGTGACACAATTTGCAATACACAAATGAAAGCTATAAAATTCAAGGTGTCTATGGAAAGCATTATTTTTCTCTTAATAATTGTTTCTCTTTTTCTTTGAAAAGATACCTCCAAAACCAATGAGTGGAATAAGTGGCTTGATCTTATTCTTCTTCTTCTCACTCCCAAATGAATGGTGCCTCTTCAATTTTTCAACTTCAAGTGTAAGCGGTTGTGGTGACGGTGAAATAATATGAGTTAATGAGGGTGTATTTGCAAAAGTCACATGCCTTTTCTTTTGCAATTCATCATCATCAAACTTTGTTACATTATTTTTATTTTTATTATTCTCCATGTCCTTGACATCTTCAATAATAACCGGTTCTTCTTCTTCTTCTTGCATTATGGGATGATGCTTATTATTATTATTATTATTATTATTATTATTATTATTATTATTATTATTATTATTATTATTATTATTATTATTGCCCATGGATTGTTGCTTCAATTGTTGAAGCTCTTGCCTTGTGAGTTCAAGCTCTTCTTGCAATGAAGAAAGACAATGCGCCATTGACATGGTTTCTTCTTTAGCTTTTTGAAGGTTTTTCTTTGTCTCTTCAAGCTCAGCTTCAATGGCTTCATGCCTCAGGTTCAAAGGCTCATCAATAATAACCCTATTTTCCATTATTTTGTAATAATGCACTCTATGTGTTTGTTATTTTGCTTCTTAGAAATTGGAATCATTTAAATATATATTTTGTTGTCCAGTTGTTGCAGCTGAATCTTTAGCTCTGACCCTGCAAGCATCTTGCAATTTAAAAGATTCAAAAGAACTTTTTGAAAGGTTATTCCAATATTATTAATTTGTTATATCCTTGGATTGAACTTTCACTATATCTGGAATCCTGTTATATTTCAACCTGCAGATGTCTAAATGCGTGGAAAGTCTTACTTCCTGATGACCATATTCAGGTTTGTTGTTCCCTGACAAGTAGTTTACTAGCTTCCACTTTTCATTCTATTTAACTTTCAAATTCCTCCAAATTTTTTGGCAATAAACTGATGCATACACAAAGATACTGTTTTATTGCATCTATGCTTGCAATGAATATGCTGGCTGAAGTAATTGGTTCTCTTTTGTCTGGGTAAAATTTGTGCAGGTGGATTTGACACCGCACATGTAGCTGCTGGGTGAGTGAGCGAGCCAGCATATATATATTTCTCTCTCCTCACCTTTCTTTCTTTTTGTATTAATTCATTTTTCTGCTTTGGACAGTGCTTATGATAGAGCGGCAATTAAGTTCCACGGAGTGGAGGCTGACATTAACTTCAACATAGAAGACTACGAAGAAGACTTGAAGCAGGTGATTCATCAATTAATTAATTCATTCATTTGATTTGCATCTCTATTCTCCAAGTTTGATACATTACGGTGGTGTGTTGTGTAAAATAATAAATAGATGACGAATTTGACAAAGGAAGAATTTGTGCACGTGCTTCGGCGACAAGAGGTAATTATAATTTTTTTTATAGTTTCTTTTAGAATACTATTTAAATATTTGTTTAATATCTAATTTGTTGAAAGCTTAAACTAAATGCTGCCCTGAAACAAAATTGATACTCTTGATTAGTGGTTTATATGTTGAGTGGTCAGATTTAGTTAATGCCCAAGACTGGTTTAAAGTGAGGATTTATTAACTTTAGATTCATTACTGAACTTTTAGTTGTAGAAATCAGTCATATGCTTATTAGTATCCATCAGTTGTGGATCATTTGCTGCTTCCAAAGTTTTTGTCATTACTAACCTTTCTAGCTGATTTATTATGATTTTTTTGGATGCTGAGAATGTGATCAAATTAATAACAAGTATTAGAATGCACTGTTACTGTTATAAACAAATTAAAGTTGGTTAAATTTTACTCATTAAACCTTTTAAAATTTGAGTTGTTTTGAGGCTGTGATTCTCAGCTATTTTGAGGTGTTGTGTATCTTGGTGAATATTATAAATCATGGCAAACAAAACTTTCAACTTCAGTGTTCTGATTCTTTTTTTTACAGTTGAATGATTCAAGATGGGATTCAGATTATGAGAAACTGTGGAAGCCTCCACCAAATCATGGCTTTCTACCCTGCACTAAGCTTACTCCTAATTATACAAGTAAGAATTCTAAATTTTTGTTGCAACTTTTCAAGTATAATTTTCTTTGGTAACTCCTTAACCATGTCTCAGTCTCTTTTCAGCTTCTCTTCCTCTTCCTACTTCTCCTTTGCTATTTTTCTCCTCACCTTCTCAACCTTCACTGGCAGATTCCCCTTAATCCAAAGGTCTTGTTAGTTCCACCTGCATGCCCTTGTTTTTCTTGTTATTTATATATATCCCTTTTATCCTACGCATTCTTACATGTTCCTATTAAAATAATGTTGCAGAGATCAGCAATATGAATGTGTTTTCTGAAGACGACGAAGAAGAAGAAGCGCAACAAGGTATAGAAGATGGGATGCAAATCAGGTATGCTTTACTCCATATTTCACATACAAGATTTGCATGTGGCCTTTAATCTCTAGAAATAAGTATAGAAGCATGCATTGGCCCAATTTGTATTTGTTGATTGATATATATAGATTCTATTGAAAGCTGATCTATCCAGTGTTCCAACAGATGTGGAAGCTAAATCCAAATGGGACCATGGTAAAAAATTACTCCGGTCTGTGTGTAATAGCAGAATCTGCCAAAGGTAAAACTGTGAAATTATAAACATTTCTCAATTGGATAACACTTTTATAAGTCTTTACGGTGCTTCTTTGTTATTCTTAATCCAAATTGGTCATTCATGCAGATGGTATTAGTCCTGGTGGGATTTGCTCTTGGATTGCAAAAGGAAGAAGAGGTGAATAGCCAACCAACACTTTAGCTGAATCTTAATAATCAATATATTATTCAAGCATTTAATAGAGTCTTAATTCCTTACTTTATATACGTGTTTAGGTGAACTGTATGTTGCTTTCTTCAATTTAAGTGAACAAAAGACAGTGATAAGTACAAAGACATCGTCTCTGGCTGAAGTATCTTTTTTTGATGAATTGAACCAATTGAGAACTTGATTTGCAGAGAGCATAGATGTTCTTTTGCTTAATGCTTCATTATTTAAGTAGTTCTTTTGCTTAATGCTTCATTATTTACAGGAAGGAGGCATAGATGTTTGGGAGCATGCATATTACTTACAGGTAAAATTTCGGGCTTGGTAGGTAACTGGTGATGGCATGATTGTTGTAATGACATTATTGAAGGCCTGTTTTTCTTTTCAGTGTGATGGTTATGATTTATGAAATGTTGTGTTAGCAGAATGTTGTGTGAGAAAATCTGCTTCCTTTCTTAATATATTCTTGATGATTTCATTGATTGAGATATCTCTTCATTATAAGATGAAACTAAATGAGTAAATGACCCTTTTCTCATAGGAAGCTAGAGCTTTACTAGGAAGCCTTGAATATCAGAAGGGTAATTTTGTTTATTATATTTTCAAATTATATTTTTGTTGTAGGAATTGAATCAAGAGAGTGAGATTTCATCGCCAAAAGAGTTAGGAAGTAGGTATTCTGGAGCAAGCAATATAGCAGCATGAAATATGATGGAGATTTTATGTATTAAGAGTTACATGTTATGACATTTATAGTTGAAAAATTATGTTATGGTTGATACTTTGTATAAGAGTTATTACTTTTGATTTCTAATACTAAAAAATCATATATTATGTTTAATACTTTGTTTCTGAGTTATATAATATTTTGTTTATGGATTATGATTTCTAATAATAAATATTATTTGTTTAACACGATAAAAACGAGGGTAAAAATTGCATTTTTAAACGATAAAAAAGTGTCACTGTTAGGGTTAAAACGGCGGTTCAAAAATGACATTTTAATCAATCAAAAGCCACCTTGTAAGGGTAAAAATGACGGTTCAAAAATGCCGTTTTAACCGACTGAAATGCCACTATTAGGGTAAAAACGGCGGTTCAAAAATGCCATTTTAACCGACTAAAATGCCATTCTGTGAGGGTAATAATGGCGGTTTAAACTGCCATTTTAACCAACTCTTAAACCGCCGTTTTAACCTAGAAATAACGGCGGTTTGAACCGCCATTTTAACCCAGTAAAAAACCGCCGTTTTAACCTGGAAATAATGGCGGTTTGAACCGCCGTTTTAACCCAGCAGAAAACCGCCGTTTTAACCTCAGGGAATTGTGGCGGTTTTCAAAAAACTGCCGTAATAACCAGAATGGCGCCCAGAATTACGTCGCTTTTCAAAACCGCCGTACTTGGTAATAATGGCGGTTCAAACCGCCGTAAATACCAAAAAAAACCGCCGTTTTTACCAAAATTTTTTGTAGTGAACGCCGTTAGCATTACCGTATCTACTCTATTCCTCTAATCAAATGTTTAACTAACTAATGACACTGAAATACTCTGAAAAGATATTTTGCTAACTTACGTCATTTTTGTATCATCCTATACATGTGTCATTTAGATTGTGAGTAAAATAAAATCTATTTAAAATCTATATAAATTTAGATCTGTATCTTATAATTCACCTAGATGAGTGGGTTGATTATTATTAGTTTTTTTAGTATTGATTATTATTAGTTTTTCTAGTGTGCCACTTGTCATGAATGCAGACATACCACTTGTTAATTATTAAGGCTCAACACTTATCAAACAAAGACTACAACTACATTCTTATTATATACTAGTGAAGTGTCCGTGCATTGTACAGGTATGATAAATTTAATAAAAAATATTTAATATTAAATATTATTATATTAAGTACTTAACATGAACCTTTTATATTAAATTGGATCATAGCAATAAAGATATGTGATTTTATTTTTTTAAAAAATGTAAGAGTAGATAAAATAAAATAAAAAATACGATTTAATTATAATAAATACATTAGTATAATTATATAGTAAAGTTGTGAATGAAAAATTTTAATATTAAAGTCCATAAAAGAAAAGTTTATAAATCAACACAAATACTAAAAAATTTAAAGTTAAGGTACAATTTAATTTGCATTACAATAATAAACTTGATTTTTATTTTTTCCAAATCATGAAAACTATATAAAATCATCCTATCATTTCTGTTATTTTTCAATTTTCATATTTGTTCTAAAACTTATGTACCAAACCTATTAGTCTTTTTTATATTCTTTTCCTCTTTAAGAAAAAAAAAAGATACTTTTGAAAACTTTAATACCAGAAACTAAAATGCTAAAAAATAAACAATAAGATTCAACCAAATAAAATTGCTATAAGATGAACATGAGATGAATTTTTATCAAATTTTTTCTCCAAAAACAATGAGCAAAAATTCTCACAAAGACAACATCATTATCAAGACTATTGATTTCTCACAATGAGAAGGGTTAAATCAAAACTTGAGAAGACAAACTTAATATGATATAAATCAAATTGAATCAAATGAGAAGAAAGGTGAAAAATATTCAGTCTATAATGCAACACTATCCAATTTATCTACTCTCATCCTATATCAATCGAAACTAATAGGATCTGTTCTTCTTGAGATTAACTTTCTATCATCAGTTCTTTTTTTTTTTTTTCATCGATAAAAATAGTCTAAAACGATGAGATTGGATTCAGAGCCGCACATAGTGAAAAGTAATTTCACAAACTGATATGTGCACATCAGCTTTCATTTAAAAGAGCGGCAAGATACCAAAATATATAAAAGATTGACATGATTACCATATCAGAAGGAAGGTGAGAATGAAATTTTGAGTTTATGATTTATATAAAAATATATACATCACGTTTACCAACTACCGTACTCCATAAAGAAAATGCTTTAACCATCGAGTTTCATTACTTCAAAAAAACATGTTTATAAATTTCCCAATGCCCACAACAAATAATCGTTTCATTTGTGTCTACTACAACAAGAAAACTCTAACAGTAAATTGAAATTAGCCTAAATAAATTAGCAACTAAAAATATAAATTAATAGCTAACAATAACCAAAACATTGTGCAATTAAAAAGGGTCTATTTCTTCTGGATAGTGTTAACTTTTCACTCTTAGAGATTGTGGTGCTTCAGTCATAAATTACCAGAGCATTTAAATTGAGAATGTTCTCTATAATTCCCTTCCCATCAAAAGCATCAAAAAAGAAAAAGTTGTTGAGAGGATTTTCTTTTTCAAATATTGCCTTGATATTGTAAGAATACTCAAATTAGTCCGTTAGAGATATTATGAAAACCTGAAAGAAATATGGTTGAATAAAATACCTGTCCAAGGATTCCTCCAATAATAGCACAAATTGCTTAAAACTTCTAGAGGCTGAGTCCAAATGAACATCACAGAAACTGACTACTCAAGCTGTATTCTGGTAATAGTTTTCTCTCTATTTTATATTCTATTGTAACAATATTAATTTAAAATAAGATGCACGCAATATTAAGCACAGAAGAAAGAACAAAATCATGTAGTAAAGTTAACATAAATATAAAATTTTCAAAGTTTCCTAGGGTACAAATTGCCGTAAAGTTAATTAGTTCCTTCATCTAAGAAGAAAGAGAACCTGGCACCCTCTGAAAGTTATATTAAACATGAAATCAACGCTAGCAAAATCGCTCTTATACTTGATAGAGGCTAGTAGTGCCATGTACTAATTTGGTATTGGCATTCTGTTAATTATAATTATAATCACTATTATATATTTTATTAAACATGATCATTATTATCCTCTTTTATTTTCTATCTTTCACAATGACATCAGTAAATGAGAAAAGCAAAAAATCAATCTAGAATCTAATTCAAAGGCAAAAAATGAAAATTTTAAATAGAGCAATTAATTAAACACACTTGAATAGCAAATATACCAATGATCCCATCAATTATTCCGGGACAAAACCCTAAACCCTGAAAACCAAATTTAAAGGCAATTCAAAACAGAATTCAACAGGTAAAATGTACATAATTATTAACCACCTTGAAAACTGAAAGTACTTTAGGGTGAATGCCTGACCCATATTATCAAGCAACAACTTTCATCTAAACTTAATATATTTTCCTAAAAAAATAAATAAATAACATTCTAAGCATTGATGGAAAAATGTCAAGATCAATCTAGTGATGTCCATTCTTTAAAAGTGTCTCACTATTAATAATACAACTACATCAGTGAGAGAGTAGAAGAAAGAACTACTACTAGAAATATGAAAATTTCAAAGTAAGCTTTGAAAGCAACAAAGCTTAAATTTTGGTGGTACCCCATAATTTGTTCCACAGTTTTTTTCAAATGGTTCGTGGGAGAAAAAAAAAGTAACCCAGTTTTAGAAGGAAAAAGACCCAAAAATCGAGAATTGAAACTACCACCTTGAAGAGTAAAGAACATAGCCAAGCTTGAGAGGAAGGAGAAGAGATAAGGTAATAATAAGCAGAAGAATAATAATAAGCAAAAGCAAACAACAAATTTAAGCAATCAAACAAAAAAAAAACTAATAAAAACACAATAGAGTGGATGCAAACCTTCCACAGTAACTACACAGCAAGAACTTCTTTTACCTTAGTTCCTAAATTACTCTGAAAATACAGAAGTCAAGACATCAAAAACTAAAGGAAAAATGAATTGTTCATGCTGCATTACTTTGAAATCTTATTTGGTTTTGTATATTGGATGTAAATTGAATATAAAAGGGAAAGAAATTAAAACCTTTTAGTGAAATGCAAATAGAATTCCGGCAACAATAATGAGGTTCTGGATTTTCTGTATCAACAACTCCACACCAGATAAAGAAGACTATGCACAACACCAATAACATTTCCAATCTTACCAAAATTAGAACATATTAATCAGATCAAATAATAAGGAACACAGTTAACTTCATCATAGAAGGCACATTTTATATAAAAAATAATATTAAAAAAAACAAAGAGGAGTATGAGTAGGGATGAAATTATAAATCGTATATATACTTTCATTTGAAGAAGACGACGACTACTTACATAAGCAGAGCATACAGAATCATCGCACCAAGACCGTTGCTGGCCGCTTCCAGCATTGCAACTGTGACTTCTCTTTTGTGTCGTCTATCGCCATCGGAATCATTCCATTGTTGTCGACGCCAGTATGCATCTCTCGCTCCTCCCTGTCCTGTATCTACTTTTTTCTCTGCTTTCCTGCAACAAATACCGTGCCATAATACCATCAAGAACTCTCCGCTTGACAAAGAGAAGACAGACCGAACAAAAATAAAAGAAAAAAAGTGATGCAAAGAGATATATAGATCTAGGAGAGAAAAATATGAGAGAAGATAGAGAAAGAAAGACGGTTATGGTAAGAAGAAAATCGAAAGTTGATTATCTGAGAGATGGATTGAATGCTTGATAAGGTTGTGCATATTTAAAATTCAAATTTTAATTTCAAATTACATGCAGATTTAGTTGTAATTAAAATTTGAAAAAAATGTAAAAGAACAGACATCAGAAACGTATTGAAAATGAAGATGAATACGGAAAATAACCTGGATAGAAAGATAAAGAAAAATATAAAAATATCATATCGCTGTTATGCTCTCTGTGGCCGTGCGACTCAGTACTTTTCATCGATTTACTCTCTTCCGCCGCTGCCTCCTCCGTATTCATCACCACATCATCGATGACCACCACAAATTCCACAGCACCCTCTGCAACACCACCGCCATATTATGATCCACCACCATAACTGTCACAACCTCATCCATCGTCTTAACTTTGCCTTGGTGCGTACATGAACTCTATAATCTTCACCTCCAACTTGAATTAGGAAGAAGAAGAAGAAGATTATACAAAAACAGAATCAGTGAACGTAGGAAAAAAAAGGAAGAGGAACTGAAGGTGAAGAACGTAAAGAAGGAGAAGAACCGAAGAAGAGGAGGAAGAGATAAAACTGAAAACAAAGAATGGAGAGAATCACTTTTTTAATTTTGATTTTGAATTCAAATTTTGAAAATTAAAAATTTCAGGTTATGTGTACATATAAAGCAAACTGAAAAAGGAGGATAAAAAACTCACATAAAAAATGTGGTGTAACAAAAATAGTTTGATGCAAGTGTTATGATGATAATAAAAGTCATGATATTGATGACCGAAGGCATGAAAATTTTAATGGATAAACACACATATCAAAAATTGAGAATGAACCTGGAAGATGATATGTAGAAATTCTACTATAAAAATAACTTTTTTTTCAATGTATTATAGGATTATAGGATAGGAGTAATAGATTGTCATATCACAATAACTATTGTACGTTGCTTTAATTTATTTTATAATATTTTATTTTTGTTCATTTGCAATATTCGTGATTTCATTATCAACATACACATCGGATAAGCAAATACACCATCAAAAGTTCAAAAACCATAATAAGACCAGATAAATAAGCTTTTTTTTTATTCATTATTTTCAAAAACAATTCATTTTATTAATTATTTGAGTATAAATATTAAATTATTTTTAATAAATAAATTTTATTAATTTATATATATAAATTTTAAAAAATATAAATATAAATTATATTAATTTATGTGTATAAATTTTAATAAATACAAACATAAATTATATTTTTTATTTATTATTTCTATAAAGTATAAACAACTTTTTTTTGGGAGAGGAACGGAGATATATATATATATATATATATATATATATATATATATATATAAGTGGAAGGGAAGTTTGAACAATAAATTCCCGTACAATAATATATTAAGTTGTATATATTAAGTGGTTGATTATAACAGGAGAGAGCGAATGAGAGAGCGGGGGGGAAACATAGGGAGGGGTAGGTTTAGCGAGAATGGCAAGGACTCTAGGATTTGGAACAGAGAAGAGTATCGAAGATTGGAACAAGAGTCTTTTTCCATTTTTGTTGATCGACTCCCAGAAGACATTTCTAAGAGAGAGTTGTTTTAGCTGTTCAACTGGACTGGACGGATTAACGATATCTATCTGTCCCGAAAACACAAAAATGGGAACATTTATATGTTTGCCTTCATCCGGTATACGACAAAAGGGGGGCATCAAGAGCGATAGCGGAGATGAACCAGATGAGGCTGAGAGGTCAGGTGGTTTATGTGGGAGAGGCAAAGTACAGAAGGACGTTGAGCACTACGGAGATAGGAGAAGGAAGCCGAGGGGATCATAAGCTAAACCCATCATCACAGAAGTTACCCAGAGGAATAGGGGAAGATGGAGCTCTGTTGACTGCACATGGGTTACAAACGAAGGAAAACAGGAGGAATATGCCGGGAGAAGACGGGATAAAGACTGTGGAAGTTGCAGTGATGGCAGAGAATGTGGACTGGGTACGTAGAAGTCTGGTAGGGATCACAACAAAGCCTATTGATTTTCGCTCATTGAAGGACCTGGTAAGACGAACCCTGCCTTCTGTTATCCAAGTTCGGAAAATGGGAGCTTGTAAAGCACTGTTGACCTGTGATACTATTCACCATGTGGAGGAGATTTACACGTTTAATTTGAATTGTCTACTACAAGTTTTTCATCGGGTATGGAGGTGCAAGGAGTCAGAGCGCTGTGAGTCTCGGAGGGTATGGCTCGAATGTACGGGAGTACCACTATGCGCATGGTCTGTGGACACCTTTACTAAGATAGGAGAACGGTGGGGTGCAGTAGTGGGGTGTGCAAAGGACATATCAACGGGCAGCATGCTCACGGTAGGTCGAATGCAAATCGATACGGGTGTGTTGGGTGTGATATAGGAGAAAATTCACCTTGTTGTTGGGTCCAATACCTATAACGTATTCGTGAATGAGGGTGGCCAACACGCGTGGAACATACAGGCCGAAGGGGACTATTTGGGTCATAATGTCAGCAATGGGGTAGTCTTGGTTCATGATACAGCGAACACGAGTGTGGAAAAGGATATTCGGCAACCGGACTCCCCTAAGGAGGACGTCCACGACGATGGTTTGTTGATGATGGTGAATAGGTCGGAGGTAGCTGGCAAGGGCAGATTTGTCAATTCGGAAGATTTTTTAAATGACTGGGTTGAATGCAAGACCAATCAGAGGCGAAAAATGGCATACTGAATCAAGATGTTAACGTCGTGAATCAAGGGATTATGGAATTAGAAGATGATAACGGTGCTAATGATGAGGAGGGTTCGGAGAGGACAGTTACATGCATGTATTCAATGCATAATGGGCTGGGCAGGGATGAAGAAAAGGAAAACCAAAAACACCTAAGTGGATCTAAGGTTTGGGCCAGAAATAAAATCAAGGGTATGGAGAATAGGTTCAGCGGTTTGGGCCTTCACACATTGCCTAATGGATCTGACCCGGGTTGGATAAAGAACACGGAGCAGGCTCTCCTACCCGGTCCCCATGCGCAGCAACATACTGGTTGCAGTGGACCTCGAGCTGGTGAAGGCGGGAGTGGGCGACGGCGACCAGGATCAGGGGGAAGCGTTGTGGAGGGCCGTGCGGAACGGTGCGATCGACCTGGTGGAGCCTCTGGTGAACGAAGGGAGGATTCGGTGGGAAGAGCTGGCGGCGTAGCCCACTGGTCGGACCGAGATGGGAAGGAGCGTGGAGTGGCCAATGCGAGAAGGGGGGCGACCAGGGAGCCCCGATGCGAGAATGGGGGCTGTCCCACGGCGCGAATGGAGCACGACCTGGCTACGGCAGATGGGCTGGTTCGGGAGATTGGAGCCGACGCAACGTACAGTGAAGCAGAGGGTACTCATGGTCTATTGGGAACGGCTGAGGTATTGCGTTGTGAGCAGAGTGGAGGTAGCAGGGCTGATGGGCGTGCTGGGGAAGGCTCTGATGGTGCTGGACCGGGGCAGGATGAATGCGGAAGCAGAACAGAGGACAGAGAGAGTGACACTCAGGGGTTAGAGTCGCAGATGATGGAAACAAGGTTGTCAAACTCGCGAGTCTAGGTAAACTCGTGGAGCTGACCTAGACTCGACTCGTAGACTCGACTCGTAGACTCGTACGAGTTTACCTGTTATATATTTACTCAGATATAGACATTCAAACTTAACAATTTCAACATCAAAACACATTATAAATTAACCTAATACTAAAATTACAAGTTACAACAAGTACTTTGGATCACACATTTAAATCCTTCACAAGTATTTATCTAGTTCAACATAAAACACACAATTACACAATCAAAGGTTCATAAGACATAACCAAAACACAAAAGAAAACAACAAAGCAACAATTAAATTTCTAATAAACTCTAAAACTCAAATCCTCCAATATCTTCATCTTCTATGGCATCAATATCATCATCTTCACCATCATCATCAGAAACATCATTTCTTTCAGCCTCAGGTTCAACACGGCCAACAAAATCTTCATCATCATTCACATGTTCATCTTCTTCCTCTATTAAATTTTGTTGTGGATCCCCAATAAACTCATTCTCACCTCCCTCACCCATGTTGAATTCATTACTATTCATACCTGGAATAGCAAATTCATTACTATTTGGATCATCATTAGTATTGTCATTCGTTGGCAAGTGAGAATGCTCAACACTTTCAGCAATATTTTCATTAACATCCTCAGTTATCCACTCATCATCAGAATGCACTGCATCAAATTCAAGTTCTGGACTTTTTCTAATTTGCTTGCCCTTTAACTTCAAATTATACATCACATACACTAAATCATTCATTTTCTTTTGATGCAACCGATTTCTTCTCTTTGTATGAAAATACAAACATATAGTGCCAATAGTTAATAAAAATACAAAAATTAAAATTAAAATAAATAATGAATAGTTCTAAGGAAGTAAGGAATAAGGAATTACCATTTCAAATGCACTCCAATTACGCTCACAACCAGATGAACTACAAGTTAAGCTTAGCACTCGGATAGCAAACTTCTTTAGTTCTGGACAACTATCTCCATAGAAGTCCCACCACTCAGCAGGTAGCATGGTCTTCCTACTACTCTTTGCAGTTTCATTACCAAAGAGGCCTTTAGCATAATGAAAGTCAGGAAGCTATAGACCAACCTTTTTCCTTTCTTCCTGGTTAGGAACCAGTTTTTTCAAACAACTATATAGACCAATCTTAATATCAGCATCATCAACCATGAAATTTGGTTCATAGTGATAATGAGGATTAAGATAATACGCAGCTGCATGCAATGGTCTATGCAATTGACTTTTCCACCTTCCATCAATAATTTCCCATATAGGTTCGTAACTAACAATAACAATGCAAATGAATAAAAATAAGAAAATTAAATAAATAACTGAATATAAGAAGAAAACATGGTAACATGATACATTGATAATCAAATATTAAATCTTTCAATTAATCAAGACTCAAGATTACCTCTTTTTAACACAACCGAAGTTAGTCTTGATTGTTTCTTTGGCGTTTCTCATGCCTTCAAAGATGAAACCCATGGCTGGTTTTTCATCTGAATCAACCAAGCGAAGGACTGTAATGAGAGGAGCAGCAGCCTTGAGGCATATGACAATATTCTTCCATAGCCTACTATCCAAGGCCATGTTTTGGACTCTTATTCCTTCAGGCGTTGATGCAACCTTAGTTGTCTTCCAATCAGCAGAAGTAAACATAGTCATCAATGGTCCTTTATTATCATGAAGACAAGTGAGAGTCAAATAGGCAGTGGCGAATCTTGTGGCACCTGGCCGAACCAAGTCCTTTCCCTTTGTAAAATTCCTCAACATGCTAATGAGCATACTCCGAGAGTAGATAAAAGTGGTGATTTTTCTTCCCTTTTTTATGGTTGTTTCATGCACCTTTAGCTTCTTTTCAAAATCCTCCAATATCAAATCTATGCAGTGTGCAGCACATGGTGTCCAATACAAACTTTTTCTAGTCTCCATCATTCTTTCTCCAGCAGCCTTATAATTAGCAGCATTATCTGTAACAATTTGGACTACATTCTCTTCACCAACAAATTCTACGGCATCTTCTAGCATTTTGACAAATTTATCCGTTGTTTTCGAGATATCAGAAGTGTCCAATGAATAAAGAAAAATTGTTCCTTTAGGGCTGTTCACCAAGAGATTACAAATACTACGCCTTTTTTTATCAGTCCATCCATCCGACATGATTGAACAACCAGTTCTCTTCCACTCTGCTTTAAATTCAGTAAGCATTTCATCAACATTGTTCACTGTTTTCTTTAATTGGGTTTCTCATAACTCATGGTAAGAAGGGGGTTTGTAGCCAATTCCATATCTCCCAACCATCTCACAAAACTTTAAAAATTCGGGATTCTTAATAACATTGAAAGGAATAGCACTAGTATAGAAAAATATGGCACATTGTTGATCACATTGTTCCTTTAGATCCTTCTTCATCATTTGATTTATTGTTGATTGAACTTGAGCCCCTTTTCCTTTTGTGACAAAGTTGCGAATATCTTTCCCCTTTTGTTGAGAATTGTCCTTCTCCTTTTCTGTTTGTTCAGGATAATCCTCATCATCACCGAATCTTCTCTTCTTCAATGATGCTTCTTTAGCCTCCACACAGACTTTCAACATCACAGCCTTCACTTCTTCAGGTACTGAAGCATAAGGCTCTGAATCCTCTTTAGTACCGGCAAGATGATGCTTGAATCTATAAATCCCTCCGCTTATAGTCTTTGAGCAATAATTACACTTCACTTTTTTACCATTGCCTTGAACATCAATCCCATGTTTCCATCCTATATCACTTCTATTTCCAGTTGCATTTTTTCTCCTAGAAACAGCAGGCGTAGGTCTAGGAATACTAGGAAGCGAAGACCCTGTCCCTTAACCAACATTCTCAGACATTTTGTATTTTTATCCCTAAAAATCAACAAGCAAAACAACAAATTCAGATTCAGATTATCCACTAACTAAATTCAGATTCAGATTATCCACTAACTAAATTCATAACTAACACTAGTTTCAGCTACACTTATAACAATAATGTTTAAAAGATGAAAAATTTTCAGCATCATAAGACTTAATCAATAATCATCATTCCAAATGCAGTACAGCAAGCAATACTTTTGTGATTCGGAATAATATACCACCCAGTTATGAGTTAACCCAAAAGTCCATTCTCATTGTCATATGAACCCCCTTTGAGGTCATCAATATGATCAACAGATCAAGCACAAATAAATTAAAACAATGGCAACTAGAGTCAACCACCAATACTCCAATACTCACTTTATCACACAACAGATACATTTTCATTTAAGCTAACAAGTAACAATTCAGACTTCAGACTTTCAATTAAACTAACACAGTAAGTCAGTAACACTAACTAACAATTCAGACTTAAGAGTTTCAATTCACTAATTCAGACATCAGAATTTCAGTAAACTAAAGACTAAACATAACTACATAACAGAAGTAGAAAACAAAAGAAAAAAAATATATAGCAGAAGCACTATCCACACATTTTAACCATGATTGAAGCATGAAGTACACTAGTACAGATTACAGAAGCAGGCAAGCACCAAGCAGCATCAGTTTTTTTTGACACATTAATTTTTTTTTACAGATCAAACGCAGATCAGGGCCTTAATAAATTTGCAGAATTGAATAATTGCAACCAAAATTGTTAGCATTTGAATTAGTTTAACAAAATTACCTTGGAGATGGGCAGACTTTATCACTTGAAGCAGATCGGCAGTGCTTCAGTCAGTTGACTCAGTTCAGTGAAGAAAAACAGAACAAGGCTGACGAGGGCAGAACAGGGGAGGGGAGGCAAACGGCGTGGTGGACTGGTGGTGGGCTCTGGCGCTGTGCGACGCTGCGTGGTGGTGGCCTGGTGGGCTCTACGAGACTGCGACTCTACGTGGTGGTCCTTCACTGGGCTCCGCGACGCTGCGTGGGTGAGCGGTGGGGGACGAGGGATGAGGCAAGGGGAGGTGAGAAGGCGACGGGTCCGTCTGGACTCTGGCGTCCGGCCTCTGCGTGGCGGCGCAGACAACGCCGCCGTTAGATGGTGGAGCTGGAGGGTGTGACGAGTGAGGGAGGCTGGCCGTGAGGGTTTGGTTGAGGGAGTCACTACTCACTAGGTTTCACTCCTTCATTAGTGGGTGTGGGTTTAGGTTGCGGGTTTGGGTTAGCCGCTTTCTGTAGGGTTTTTTTTTTCCTGGGCCAAAACGACGCCGTTTTGGCGAAAATGGGCAACGAAATTAAACTCGCTGACTCGCTAGCAAACTCGCGAGTTTGCACGATTTTATCCGAGTCTAGCCGAGTCAACCTGAGTCTACCCAGAAACGAGTTTATGTCCGAGTCAACTCGATTCCACTACCTAAACTCGTAAACTCGTACGAGTTTACGAGTTAACTCGCGAGTTTGACAACTATGGATGGAAAATAAGTTAACCTTGGCGCTGGCAATGGAATCAGGGGCTGAATTGTATGATGAGGAACAGGACATCATGGCCATTCTTCAGGCTCAGAACGAGGAACTTGCTCGTAAGAAGAAAGTGGCAAAACAGAAGGCGAAAATGCGAAGGTGCAGACCCAAGCATAAAAAGCAGGTGTGTATTTTTAGTTCTAAATGAATTTCAGTTCTTGGAATGTTAGGGGATTAAGGGGTGATGGTAAGATGAGGATGGTGAAGGAGTTAAAAATGAAACAAAACTTGAGCATAGTGGGTTTGATTGAGACCAAAAGACGGATAGTAACGCGATTTGATGTTGCATGGTTCTGGGGGAATCATGGGGCGGGTTGGGAATATGTAGGCTCGGATGGTGCATCTGGGGGCCTTTTGCTGATGTGGGATGAAATAATTTTTAAAATGAATAACTGCTACAAGGGAGATAGGTGGTTGGGTGTTGAAGGAGTCGTGTTGAAGGAGTCATGTTAAAGAATAATTTCAACTGTGCGTTTTTCTTGGTTTATGGTGCACATAGTAGAGAAGAGAAGAGTCATGTGTGGGAAGAGTTGAGCTACATAGCTGGGTTGTGCCAGGTTTCTTGCTGCTTCATGGGAGACTTCAATGAAATAGTGCGTGTGGAGGAACGAAAAGGTGCTGATAGTTTATCCAGGTCTGCAGAGGAGTTTAAGGAATGGATCCAGGATATGCAATTAGTGGATCTCCCACTCACTGATCGTAAGTTTACCTGGTTTCGTGGCCGCTCGTGCAGTCGTCTTGATCGGGCTATGGTTAGTGTGGAATGGCTAGAAGAGTTTCCTGAGATTCGGTTGAAGGGCGGACCCAGGGGTCTGTCAGATCACTGTCCTATAATAGTGGAAGAAAATATAAGAAGGGGAGGTCCTAGGCCGTTCCGCAGTCTTGATTCGTGGTTTACTCATGAAGGTTTTCTTCGAATGGTGAAGGAGGAATGGAAAGGTTTAGGGGAGATGCAGTTCACTGATAAGTTGAAAGCGCTGATGGTTCCTTTGGGAAAATGGCACAAGGACAACTTCAGGGAGATGGACAACAAAATTCAGAGGTTAGAGGAAGAGATTAGGAAGGTTGATGAGTTGGTAGGAAATGGAGTGTATGATGGAACTATGGAGGCTAGAAGAAAGGCGTTAGTTACTTGTTGTGAGAGGTGGTATGTGAGGAAAGAGGTTCACTGGAAGCAGATGTCTCGATCTCGACAAGCAAAGGATATGGACAAGAACACAAGATATTTCCATAATATAGCGTTTGCAAGAAGAAGAAATAATAGGATTGATTCCCTGGTTGTTAATGGCAGGCTGGTGAGGAACCAGGCTAGAATAAAAATAGCTATCAGAGAGTTCTATAAAGATCTATACCATCAGGAAGCTTCTCCGGTGTTGGGGTTCCGAGAAGGTCTTGTGGAAAGGATAGATGAGGAAGACTCTGCGATATTGGAGGCAATGCTGTCGGCCGTAGAGATCAGGGAGGCCGTTTGGGATTGCGAGTCATCTAAAGCGCCAGGTTGTGATGGTTATAACATGAATTTCATCAAGAGGTGCTGGGCGGAGATTGGTTCTGATTTCACGGCTGCTGTGATGGGATTCTTCCAGACATCCAAGTTACCAGCGGAGTCAAATATAACTTGGGTGGCGCTGGCACCTAAGTTTTTTGGTGCAAAGGAGATCAAAGACCTGCGGCCCATTAGTATGGTGGGTGTGTGTACAAGGTTATCTCGAAGGTGTTAGTCAGGAGAATGAGATCAGTGATGCCAGGTCTAGTAGGAGAGACTCAGAGTGCTTTCGTGAGAGGTAGAAAGATCCATGATGGGGCTCTTATAGCGTGTGAAACAGTTCATTGGCTGAAGAGAAGGCATAAGGAGGCAGCCATAATCAAGCTTGATTTCCAAAAAGCTTATGACAGAGTTAAGTGGAGGTTTGTGGATATGGTACTGCAGAAGATGGGGTTTGGGTGCAGATGGAGAGCTTGGGTTATGGAGTGTGTGACCACAGCTTCTATGTCAGTCTTGATTAATGGTTCACCTTCTAAACCGTTTAAGATGGAAAGAGGTTTGAGACAAGGCGACCCACTCTCTCCTTTCTTGTTTGTGCTGGTTGTGGATGTTCTGCATAGGATGGTTGGCCAGGCAGTGAGGAATGGGCGTATATCTCCCTTAGTGATTGGTAGAGACATGGTGGAATTATTACATCTTCAGTTTGCCGATGACACTATCCTTTTTTGCCCACCAGAAGATGAGACCATGAAGAACTACAAGCGGCTGCTGCGATGGTTTGAGCTGATGTCCGGACTTAGTATTAATTTTGATAAGTCTAGTCTGATTCCAGTCAACTGCGAGGAGCAATGGGTACAACGCATGTGCAAATTGTGGGGTTGTAAGGAGAGTACCCTCCCAGTTAGATACCTTGGAATTCCTTTGGGTGCTAGTCCAAAGTTGGTCAAGACCTGGAAGCCTATTATTGACAAAGTGGAAGAGAAGTTGAGTCTCTAGAAAGCTAAAGTGCTGAACAAAGCCGGCAAGTTGGTGCTTATAAAATCAGTGTTGAATAGCCTGCCGGTGTATTACTTGAGCTTGTATAAGATGCCAAAGGCAGTTGCGGACAAATTAATTTCCTTGCAGAGAAGGTTTCTATGGAGCAAGGAAGATGGCAGGAATGGTATGGCGTTGGTTCGATGGGAGTTGGTGCAGGCCCCAAAGAAATTAGGGGGGTTGGGAGTTGGCGATGCTGTGGTTCGGAACACTGCACTCTTGTTTAAGTGGTGGTGGAGGTTTGCAAAGGAAGAGTGTCCATTGTGGAAAAAGGTGGTCTGTTCCTGTAATAATTTGAAACTGGATGAGTTACTCTCCACTCAGGTGTTACCTACCAGAGGAGGCCCTTGGAAGGATATTTGTCAGATACAGATAATAGATCCTCTTTTAAGGGATAAGATGATTACAGGTCTGTCCATGGAGGTTGGCGATGGTCGTCGGACTCGGTTTTGGGAGGATGTTTGGCTACAGTCTGGTGCCTTGAAAGATCGGTTCCCTCGTCTCTTCTCTGTTTCAAACCAATGTGGTTCTTTTATTGGGGATTGTGGATTCTGGGATGGGCTGGAATGGGTTTGGAACTTCCTATGGAGGCGAGAGCTCTTCCAGTGGGAGTTGGGGCTTCTGGGTCAGTTGCACGAGACTTTGAGACCTGTGAGGATAGTAAATACTAGGGAGGATAGAGTGGTGTGGAAATATGATAAACTTGGTATTTTTTCGACTAACTCCTTTGTACAGGTGCTACAAGAGGGAATGCTTGGGGAGGATATTACCAGCTACAGCTTCACTAACTCCATCTGGAAAGGTCTAGTTCCACCAAAAGTAGAGCTCTTCACCTGGTTTGTTTTGATAGGCAGGGTAAATACGAAGGAAAGGCTGAGTCGGTTTGGGATTCTCAACCAGGTTGATACGCGGTGTGTCTTATACAATAAGGATGTTGAGCAGGTCCATCACTTGTTTCTTGGATGCGTTTATGCCTGGAAGGTGTGGAATGCTTGGTTATCTGTGTTTGGCCGACTATGGTCTCTTCCGGAATTAATGAAGGACCACTTCCTAAGTTGGACAGAAGAGCCGCGTAGAAAGGAGGAATGAAAGCAGCGATTGAGATGCTTCTGTGCGATCATCTGGAATATTTGGATGGAACGGAATAGGAGGATATTTCAGAATGAGAGCAAAGGTGTTGAAGAAATCATCAATATGACCTTCCTTAGCAATGAAGAATGGAAAGGTGTGCGCTCTTCGTGTTGTTGATGGCTATGCTGGAGATGACATGGAGAGTCTTTATGTTGTATTTTTCTAGGTGTTGATCGTCTACTTGTCTTTAAATTTGCTCCACTCTACCGTGTAGAGCTACTTTATTTCAAAATATATATATATATATAAGTGGAGAAAAAAATAGTGTTTGTTCAAATCCAATTTAAAAAATGTTTTTTTCTCCTTTCGTCATTTAAGATTGATTCAATTGTATTAAGAGCGAAACTAATTTGTCTATCATCACTCAATTAATTCTACATTATTAATCAAGATCTTTAATAATTTAATTAAGTGAAATTGATGACTTACTACAAAATGTCATTATCCAAGGTATATATAACACTAATGAGAATCTATCCTCCCCTAACCCTATATATACCAGGCATAAGATTTTACAACCCTACAAATTTTATTTTGGATTGATCCTCTTTGTACTCTTAACATAAAAAGTTAGTATAGGATGCTTCTAGGTGTTGGCCCCTTCATCCTTTATAATTGCAAGCCAACAAGGTCCAAATACTCTCTCTATAGTACATGCATTAAATGGAGGTAACAATCAAACTTTGATTTTTCTGAGCAAGAGAAGAGAGGGTTCCTTAATTCTCATCATCCCTATGATCACAACACAAGTGTCAATAAGAGATTCATTGCATTGCAAATGGGGTTTGCAAAGAAAATCCACAACAAAATATACTAGTCATGCCAAATTAATTGATAATTTTAAGTTAATTAGTTTGCGTATTTATAGTACAATATGCATGGTCCCATTGGGACCAAATTGCTGGCAACTCATGTGATTAAAAATTAATGGACATCACTTCCTCTTTTCCTCTTTGTGGACCTAAGCTTTGCCTAGGCAAATATATATAAAACTAAAAGAGAAAAATCAAAAGAGTCACATAAGTCAGATTTCGCTTAAAAACTAAAAAAATTCTTTTTAAAAAAATCTATTAATATAATTATTTATATATTTTTTATTGTTTTAAATTTTTAAAATAAATGATTTCATAGTTGCACCCATATTCTCCCATTATGTAGTTAGCTAGTACCACTTTTAGGTGGAGTATAATGGAACTGATCTAGCTAGGATTCAAAGCAAACTAATAATCAATCAATTCAATTTGGAGGCTAGATTCATCCAAAAACTAAGTCAAGAAGTCGGTGTCCATATAACTAAAAAAGAGATAAAAAAAATTTAAAATAAGAGTGATGAGATGTTGAATTGTATATGCTCCCATTGCTACTAAGAAGTGTGGCATAATAATTAAAAATGTTAACTATTAAAATCAGTTATTATGTATTTATATATAATACATGTATTATTTAATTTATTTTTAATATGTATTTTATATTCTAACACGTATTGTTTAATATGGTTGGTGACTGTTCTGGCTCGGTCTAGGCGCCCAGGAGCTCCGATCCGAATGGCTGACCCGGCGGACGTCGCCTACCCGAACTGCGGGCAATGTCTGGAATCCCACTCCCTAGCAGCCAGCCACATGACAGCTAGGCGAGGAAACTTCCAAGAAAGATACCTATCCAGTGGGACTCGCCCTACTGACAGAGTATATAAGGGGAGGACCCTACCCCTCCCTCTAGGTACGTCACTAACCCATTACTTTCACTGACACCTATATGATCCCTGACAAGAGCGTCGGAGTGTCATTGCAGGTGGCTCCCTCCTCTCCAACACAACTGCTCGAGAGGTCGCCAAGTCTCCGTCTTCCACTCACCAACACCACAACTTGGAAAATCCATCCATTCGTCAATCAGGTCCAGATCCCCCTCATCTTTTCGCCCAGTCCGCTTACCTGACCCGTTTGGAACCCGGCAACCGAACATTTGGCGCCGTCTGTGGGGATCCTGGCGTGAATGGACTTCCTGTTAGGTCCCATGGAAGGAGACGATGGAGGCGAGCCACGGAGGGAGGAAGTGGTTCCCCAAACCAGTGAAGTAGCCTCCTTGGCTTCCTCTCGTGAGCGCACGAGATCCCCCCCTCTCGGCGAGGGGAGCCTCCCTCCTGCTCCCGGGAAAGGCGTCCCTTCGGAGGGACGGGGAGCGACTATCCTCGGATAATGCAGGAGCTGCGCCACAGAGTGCAGAACCTGGAGCGGGAGCTAGCGAACAGAGAGCACTACCAGCCTGTCCCGAGTCAACATCGGTCCCGGTCCCCCTTAAGGAGGGGGAAACCAGAGGGAGAAGTCCCTGAAGAGACCGCTCCAGAGGCACATCGACCCCCTGGTCTGACCCAGAAAGCCAAGGGAAAAGCAGAGAGGTGCCGAGGAGACAGCAAGACACATTGAGGAGGAAAACCGAGAGGATAGCAGAGAGAGACCAAGGAGAACGTCGCGACACCCTGTGATCATGGGGGCAACCCCTTTCCACCACTCCATTCTCCAGGTCCAGCTTCCGAAGTATTTCGATAAGCCAACGGACATGAGATATGATGGCACCCAATATCCTCAAGAACATCTAACGGCCTTTGAGGCCAAGATGAATCTGGAAGGTGTGGGTGATGAAGTGAGATGTCACGCCTTCCCCGTGACCTCATTAGCAGGGCCGAAAATCCACTGGTTCAACGCTCTCTCCCAAGGCTCCGTGACAACTTTTGTGGACATAACCTGCGCCTTCCCCGCTTAGTTTACCACGCGTATTGCTAAAGCTAAGCACCCGATCAACTTGCTGGGAGTGACGCAGAGAAGTGGGAAACTGACCAGAAAGTACCTGGATAGGTTTAATGATGAATGCTTGGAGATTGACGGCCTGACCGACTCGGTGGTTAGTTTATGCTTGATGAACAGGCTGCTGAACGAAGATTTCAGGAAGCACCTTACCACCAAGCCCGTGTGGACGATGCAAGAAATCCAAAATGTGGCTAGGGAGTATATCAACGGCGAGGAGGTTAGCCAAGTTGTGGCAGCCAACACGCGGCAGCCCGCCTATAACCCTGCTCGTCAGCCCGGTAACGGGAAAAGGCATAAGGAGCACTCCAAGGACGGAGGGCCAGCTAAAGCCTTCAAGACATTCCCCCGGGAAGGGAAGTTTACTAACTATACTCCCTTGACATCCCCGATCGTCGAGGTGTACCAGCAGATAGCCGACAAAAGCATCCTGTCGAAGCCCCGACAACTTAAGGATAGAACTGGAGGGAACAAAAACCTCTACTGCGACTACCACAAGGGCTTCGGCCATAAGACCCAAGATTGTTCCGATTTGAAGGATGCTCTGGAGCAGGCGATCCGGGAAGGTAAGCTGGCAGAATTCTCTCACCTCATAAGAGAACCTAGGAGGCGGGATCGTGACCGATCTGGCAACGACAGGAGCCGCGCCGTGAGACCAAGGCAAGAGCCCGAGGAGGACAATGAACGCGGCCTCACCATTGTGAACGTTGTAGTCGGGAGAGATGTTGCCCACAGGTTGAAGTCGGCATACAGGAAAGATGCAAAAGTCCTGGATGTGTCATCATCTAGTCCCACACCTTCCTCCAGGAAAGTCCCATCAATATCATTCGGACTAGAGGACCAATGGTTCGACGACTTATCAGAGAACCCTCCTATGGTGATCACAGTAAGAGTGGGAACTGGTCTGGTCAGGCGAATTCTCGTAGACACCGGAGCCGATTCGAATATTATGTTCCATAACGTGTTTGATGCTCTGGGCCTCCAAAACGCCGACCTAAAAACCCACCAGCACGGTGTGGTAGGCTTAGGTGATAACTTTATCAAGCCTGATAGAATAGTCTCTCTACTAGTCTTCATAGGAGAAGGTCGAGGGAAGAGGTCGGTAATGGCGGAGTTCGTTGTTCTAAGGGATTCCATGGCCTACAACCTCATCTTGGGAAGGAAAACCATCAATGAGTTCAGAGCAGTGATCTGTACCAAGCTACTGATGATGAAGTTTGTTGCTGATGATGGGTCTGTTGGATCCATCAGGGGAGATTTGGAAACGACGGTCACGTGCGACAACGCCAGTCTCTCCCTAAGAAAGAAGTCCAAAGAGGCATCTGGGGTCTTCCTAGCTGATCTAGACGCCAGGGTCGATGACAAACCCAGACCAGAACCTGAAGGAGACCTCGAGAAGTTCAAGGTCGGTGACTCGGAAGAAAAGTTCACCTTCATGAACAGAAACCTCCCTCATGACTTGAAAGAACCATTGGTGGAAATGATCCGGACAGACGGCGACCTGTTTGCCTGGACACCAGCCGACATGCCGGGAATTGACCCCCAGTTCATGTCGCACCACCTGCCTGTGAAGGCAAAAGCTAAACCGGTGGCACAGAGCAGAAGGAAAATGTCCCAGGAAAGAGCTGACGAGGTGGCCAGGCAAACGGCCAGCTTACTAGAAGCGGGGTTCATCCGAGAACTAGACTACTCGACTTGACTGTCGAACGTAGTCCTGGACAAGAAAGCCAATGGGAAGTGGAGAATGTGCGTGGATTATTCCAATCTCAACAAGGCCTGTCCCAAGGATTCCTTCCCCCTTCCTAACATTGATGCTCTAGTAGACGCGACCGCGAGGTATCAGTTTCTGAGTTTCATGGACGCATACTTTGGCTACAACCAGATACCGATGCACCGGCCATACGAGGAGAAAACGGTGTTCATAACGCCAGGGGGTACATACTGCTATAAGGTGATGCCGTTTGGACTGAAAAACGTAGGAGCTAGACGGAGGAAGTGTATGTAGACGACATCCTGGTGAAGACCACCCAGGTCGAAGACCTCATCAGTGATCTAGAGACTGTGTTCGCATCTCTTCGGTGGCACAACATGAGGCTTAACCCTCTCAAGTGCGCCTTCGCCATGGAAGCCGGGAAGTTCTTGGGTTTCATGATATCCCAAAGAGGAGTGAAAGCCGACCCGAAGAAATATGAAGCAATCCTGCGGATGACGAGCCCGGGATGTGTTAAAGATGTACAGGGACTGGCGGGAAGACTCACGGCGCTATCTCGGTTCCTCGGTGCGTCGGCTGCCAAAGCTCTTCTGTTCTTCAACTTGATGAAAAAAGGGATAGTGTTCGAATGGACCCTGACGTGTGAGGAAGCCTTCAATCACTTCAAGAGTATAATCTCGGCACCATCTGTCCTCAGCAAACCCAGGAATGGAGAGACGCTATTCTTGTACTTAGTAGTAACTGATGAGGCTTTGGCGACCGTCCTGGTACGGGAAGAAGGGAAGATCCAGCAAACGGTCTACTTTGTGAGCAAGGCGTTGTAAGGGGCAGAGCTGAGGTACAATAAGCTGGAAAAGCTAGCATATGCGCTCCTGACCTCCACCCGTAGGCTGCGACAATACTTCCAAGGACACCAGATAATCGTCAGGACGGACCAGGAGATCTGCCAAGTACTGTAAAAACCCGACTTGGCGGGTAGGATGATGACCTGGGCAATCGAGCTATCTCAGCATGACCTACAGTACGAACCTAAACATGCAATCAAGGCCCAATAAATGGCCGATTTCCTGGTGGAAGTAACGAAAAACACTCCCGAGACATCGAGCACACTGTGAAAACTCCATGTGGATGGAGCCTCCAACCAAACGTTCGGGGGGAGCGGGGATCATCCTAGAAAGCCCAACTGGGGCCGTGTACGAGTAATCGGTCAAATTCGAGTTCCCGGTGTCCAATAACCAAGCAAAATATGAGGCCCTTCTTGGCGGCCTACTTCTGGCAAGGGAGGTCAGGGCCACTAGAGTGGAGGTATGCAGCGAATCGCAGGTCGTCACATCACAAATTAATGGAACGTATTAGGCCAGGGACTCACTGCTGCAAAAATACTTGGAGAGGGTCAAAAGACTGAGCGAGGAGTTCGATGAGGTCACGGTGCAGCACATTCCAAGAGAGAGGAACACCCAAGCCGATCTCCTGTCAAAACTGGCAAGTACAAAGCCAGGCACGGGGAACCGATTTCTGATTCAAGGTTTAGTGAAGGAACCAATAGTGACCCTGCATATAACACAGGCAGCCGGTTTCCCCTCATGGATAGATCTAATCATCGATTTCTTAGAAAACGGTAAGCTCCCTGATAACGACAAGACGGCAAAGGCACTGAGGAGAGAAGCGGCCAAGTATACAATAATACAAGGCCAAATATTTAAGAAGGGGTTGAGCCAACCTCTATTAAAGTGCCTACGTCCCGACCAGACGGACTACGTGTTAAGCGAAGTCCACGAGGGGTGTTACGGCCATCACATCGGAGGAAAGGCCTTAGCCCGGAAGCTCGTCAGGGCTGGCTACTATTGGCCCTCAATGATGTCGGATTCCAAAGAGTTCGTGAAGAAATGCAGGAGATGCCAGGAAAATGACAACTTTCACAAGGCACCAGCGGCTGAACTAAGCCTATTGATGGCCTCCCGATCGGACCAAGGCAGGTCAAATACCTAATTGTTGCCATCGATTATTACACCAAGTGGGTGGAGGCCGAGCCGTTGGCCAGCATATCTTCGGCAAACTGCTAAAGATTCATGTGGAGGCAAGTAATAGCCAGATTCGGAATCCCAGAGGTCGTCATCTCGGACAACAGAACACAATTTGCCAATCAGAAGTTCGGGAAATTTCTCGCCGGTTTAGGGATAAAGCAGAAGTTCTCGTCTGTCGAGCACCCCCAAACCAACGGCCAAGTCGAAGCAGCGAACAAGGTCATCCTACAAGGTCTTAAAAAGCGACTTGACCAGAAGAAGGGAGCCTGAGCAGACGAGCTAGCGTCGGTCCTCTGGTCCTATCGCACGATGCTGTAGTCGTCTACCGGGGAGACGCCCTTCCGACTCACCTATGAGGTTGACGCCATAATACCCGTAGAGATTGTGGAACCGAGCCCACGACTACTCTTGGGAGGAGTTGAGGAAGCCGTGGAAAAGGACTTGGTAGACGAGACTAGAGAAATGGCCCACTTGTCAGAAATAGCGTTGAAACAAAGAATGGCCCTGCGTTACAACGCCAAAGCGCTAAAGAGAGATTTTGAGCCAAACGACCTAGTTTTACGACGCAACGACGTGGGTCTCCCGACACCAGGGGAAGGAAAGTTGGCAGCAAATTGGAAAGGTCCGTACAGGATAAACGAAGTAGTCGGCAACGACGCCTATAAGCTAGAATGACTGAACGACAGAGAAGTTCCCAGAACGTGGAACGCGAGAAACCTAAGAAGATTCTACTTCTAGAGGCCGAAGCACACCTGGCGGGCAGGCGGTTTCCCGGTTTAGTAAGACCCGTATTATCTTATGTTCAGATTTTTTCTCATTGGTTGTTTACATGAATGGCAATTTATCATTATATAATTGTTCAGATTACACTAATTATTCCTTTCTTGTTTTATAGTTTAATGCGCTGTTCACATTGTTTAAATCGTTCGACCTTGGAAATTAACCGGTTCAATAACAAAATGGTATCCCGGCACTGATTATCCCGGGAACCACTGAAGTCGCGAATGCTACGAGAAACGGCTATTAAACAAAGCCAAATTTCAGGCAATTAAACGAAAAAGCTACGACTCAGCTTCGTTTGTGTCATAACATTTTAAAAGTTAAAAATTACACAAAAGCCCCAACGCGGCTTCAAAAAGTCAAAACGGTAGAACGACAAAGTTGTCTTACAAACTACCAAACAAAACGTACAAGATAAAGTACAAAAAACTTATTTCTTCGGGAGATCAACGATCTTGCCATCCTTAATGGTTTTGAAGGCGCTGACCACCGAAGTGTCAAAGTCAGGGGCCAGCAGCTTCACTTGAGCCTTAATCACGTCCTCGGTAGCCCCAATAGCGTTCTGTGCGTGCTTCACCATCTCCTTGTGCTTCTTCTTCCATTCGGCAGCCTCAGACTTAGCAGTGTTCGCCGAGGAGACGGCATCATCGCGCTCCTTCTCTAACTCCTTCACCCGACCTTGAGCGGTGTTGAGTTGGCCCTCTAAAGTAAATTCCCGCTCGGTAAGACGGGCAATCGTCGCGTCAGAGGTCTTCACCTTCTCCTCGGAAGCGGCCAGCTGTGCCTGCAATGACTTCACTTTGGCTTTATACTTTTCATTAGCACTGACAGACGATTGAAGCTTATTCTCGAGAGACTGAGCCCCTGCTAAGATGGGCTCTGCCTTCCTTTCTATGGTGGCTGCTCGAAGCAAGGTGCGGTACACCCATTTAGCCTGGGAGGTAAGATCTCCACCATGGAAAAAGTCCTCTATGTCGGGCATGAGCTGACAATCAATAAATTCCCGGCGTAAAAGTTCTTTTTCATTATAGTAAGGGCTCCCTCGGGACTTGAAGACGGCTTCCTCTTCCTCGGGTTGTCGACAACAATGAGCCCCTTCTTCCTCGACCTCTTGTTGGGGGAGTGGACCCGCGCTAGTACCAGCTGCATCCCCTTGAGGGGGTTAGGATTGTGCATTGGCAGCAGTAGAAGACGGTGCGGCATCAGTATGAGTAGCTGAACTGTCATCACTGTCATGAATGAACAGCTGAAACAAGTTGTCAATACTAACCTGCTCGCCAGCCATTGACACTGAAACAAGGAAACACATAAGAGATCGGTAGGAGAAATGTTAAACAAATAAGATGAATTCAACAGATTACGACTACACGACTACTCACATATATAACCCCTTGCCATCTCGCAGTCACCCATAAGAAGGTGTGGGTTGACATTAATCCTACCAAAAATAGCCAGTAGGATGTCGGCAATTTTTTATTTTGAGGGGTCAGAACTTTATATGTCACCTTCGCGAACGTGTTGGCCCCTGCCCCAAAGCTCTAGTAGGTCGGGATGCGGCGTTCCCCCTCCAGAGTCAGCCAGAAGGGATGCCGACCTTCGACAGGGGCGAACCTTAAAAAATTTATCTTTAAAGCCGTGATAGAAATCCTCGAACAGACCAAAGATCCTTCGACCTTGGGCTGACCGAAAAGACATAAATCCCTTCTTGGCTCTTCCCTCATTTGAAGGATTTATTAGGACAAAAAGAAATAAGAAGACCTCCATTGAGGCCGGTAGCTCTAAAAACTCGCAAACTATCTCAAAACAGCGGATAGAGGCCCAGCTGTTCGGATGCAGTTGGACGGTGCTACGTCACATCGGTTAAGCAGCGCCATTTGGAAGGGGGAAAAAGGAATGCAAATCCCCAAGTTGGTGAACATCGCCTTGTACATCCAGATCCATTCGGCAACTCGGGGGTATGCAAATTTAAATGGCATAGTCGCTCACGATCAGCAGGAACGAACACCTCATAATTTTCTTCCTCGGGACCTCCCCCGCAGAGGTATTCGACTTGTCGGAACTCTGTAAGTTCCTCCAAGGTTATCTGGGAGGGGGTGTCCTTCACATCCGAAGTCACCCAGGTGTACTGATCCATGGGAACTCTCGCGATGGGACATTGGGCCATACCTACAGTGGGGGCACCACTCAAAGTCAGTCTATGAGGACGGGAGATTGGAAAATCGGAACTAATACTAGAAGCTATAGTTCGCCTATCTACAGTCACACAGAGGCTAAATCTACAGTTAGCCCAAGGCCAAAAGACTAAAAACCAAAAACCTGAAATGGTTACCCCCTAATGCCTACCTAACATTAACGCCCTTCAAACATGCAATCCAACAAATGCACAGTATGCGAACGAAACCAAACAGAAAGAAAGGTGGCATAACAGCAGGGTAAAACTGGAAAAGTAGAGAGGGAAGAAGCAACTTACCAAAGGGAGGATGATGATCGAAAAAAGCTGGAAAACCTCAAAGATTTGGACGAAACAGACGATTCACTGCAAAGAGCTTCAAAGAGTGTGGAAGGGAAATGAGAAATGAGTATGATTTGGGAAAGCTGAAATGATGGGAACTGAGTAGTAACTGATGCATAGGAAGCGCGAAAGATAAGGGTAAGGTGGACATTTCGCGCAGGGTTCAAATCACCCATTAAGAGCATTAAATGCTTGGTGCAAAGAACGAGGCGACAAAAGGCGTTCCTTCGAAGCGACGATCCTCACTCGCGCGTAGGGGGCACGCTCCTACCACGACCGACGATGAACTGGCCAAGCGACGAAATTACTGAAGGCAACGGAACGCTCCACCCACGTTGCTCGCAACCCTATCTGATGCATTGGGGCACTGTTCTGGCCCGGCCCAAGCGCCCAGGAGCTCCGACCTGAATGGTCGACCTGGCGGACATCGCCCACCCGAACTGCGGGCAATGTCCGAAATCCCACTCCCTAGCAACCAGCCACATGACAGCTAGGCGAGGAAACTTCCAGGAAAGAGACCTATCCAATTGGACCCCCCCTACTGACAGAGTATATAAGGGAGGGCCGTACCCTTCCCCTAGGTACGTCACTAACCCATTACTTTCACTACCATCTATACGATCCCTGATAAGAGCATCGGAATGTCATTGCAGGTGGCTCCCCCTCTCTAACACAACTGCTCGGGAGGTCGCCAAGTCTCCATCTTTCACTCACCAACACCACAATTCGAAAAATCCGTCCATTCGTCAATCAGGTCCAGATTCCCCTCATTTTTTCGCCCAATCCGCTTATCTGACCCGTTTGGAACCTGACAATCGAACAGTGACATAATAATAGAAGGAAGAATAACACATATTAAATAATGCAGAAGATGAGATAATTATAACTATGACCCACCATCTTTTTTGTGCGATATTTGGCCAGCTAAATCAAACGAGTAACGACAATGACATACAATACATACATGCAATTCTCCTGAATAGGGAAATTATTATGGTGATACATGCATATACTTACTTGGTTTCTGCCAAACGTGTATATGTAATGTAATAGTGCTAGCTATGAGCTTTGTGGAAGACTTTAATAGTCCCATATCTTAGTTACGATTGTCTCTTGAATTATAAGTATTATTTTAGAAAAATATTAGAGAGTATTATAATTTATTATTTTTATTTTTTATTATTATTTAATTATTAAATTAATTTTCTTAATATAATTATTAAAGTAATATAATAATATATATTTTATTCTATATTTTTAAATATTGATAATGGTTATTATTTTATTCGAAAGAATTATATTCAAGTATTTGAGATTTCATAAGAAAATAACTCTCTTGATATTGATTATTTTGTATCTTAAATTTCAATCTAAAATAAACAAGGTAGTCACTAGTAGCACAGGAAAGAGAAATATTATGTACACTATTTTTTTTTAAAAAAAAAATACTATTTGTACATTAAAATTAATCATTAAAATCAATTGCTAATATATTTATATATAGGGATAAGTATTGTTTTGGTCTCTGACGTTGAGGATCTGAATCGAAACCATCTCCATTATAATTTTGGATTTAAAATTATCCTTAACATTTTTTTTCGTATTAAAATCGTCCTTTTAATTTTTTTTGGACAAAAATACTCTCACCACTACCAACACCAACACCAACACCACCACCACCATCACCACCACCACCAACAACAACAACAACACAAACACCACCACCAACACTAACCACCAACACCAAGAACACCAAACAACAGCAACAACACCAAACAACACCAAACAAAGAAGCAGAAACAGAAAATAAGAAAGCAGAAGCAAGAAAGTAGGAAACAGAAAGCAAGAAAGCAGAAGCAAGAAAACAGGCGGCGAGGTTGCGAGGCGGAGGTGGCGAGGCGGAGGCAGCAAGGCTGAGGCGGCAAGGCAGAGGCGGCGAGGTAAAGGCGGTGAGGCGGCGAGGTTGTGAGGCGGCCGCCGTCTCCCTCCCCCTCCCCCTCTCCCACCCCGCGTCCTTTCCCCTTCCCCCCACCCCGAACCCGCGTCCCCTTCCTCTTCTTCTCTGGCTTCTTCCACTTTCCCTCCTCCCACTCCTCCATCACCACCACCACAGAGCCGCCGTCGCTGTCCCCCCTCCCCCTTCCCCCCACCCCACCCCGCGTCCTTTCCCCTTCCCCCACCCCGAACCCGTGACCCCTTCCTCTTCTTCTCTGGCTTCTTCCACTTTCCCTCCCCTCTCCTCCATCACCACCACCATAGAGCCGCCGTCGCCGTCCCCCTCCCCCCTCCCCCCTCCCCCTTTCCCTCCCCTCCCCCTTCGTATACCCTTTTCCTCTCCCCATCCAAATGCGTTTTCTTTTATTTTTTTAAAAATTTTATAATTTTTTTAACATAGTAAGGGTAGTTTAGGAATAAATTAAAAAATTTTATTAGAAAGGACGATTTTAAAATGAAATGTAACATTAAAGACAATTTTAAGTCAAAAATTATATCAGGGACGGTTTCAATTCTGACCCTCAACGTTAGGGATCAAAACAATACTTATCCCTTATATATAAATATATGTGTAATTTTTTTTATTTTTAATGTGCATTTGTATTCTAACATGTATTTTATATTAATAATAGATTTTGGTGATTGATTTTAATGTACACTTAACAGATTAATTTTTATCATGTGTTCTTATTAGTAATATTCTATGATAGATGATTTTAATGAGATTTCTTTATTTTGGTGAAATTGTAAGATGGTGATCATAATCAATTGATCACCGTGTGCAGTTATATTTTAACATGTATTTTATTCTAATACATATTAAATCTTCTATATTATAGTGTATAACGGAAGAAATGTTGGGCCTCAATGAAAACCACCTAGCAAATAATATTGGCCTCTTCTCCTCAGATGACATTTAAAGTTAATAAAAAATTCACAATAAAAGTAGAGACTCATGAGATTGCATGGCTCCGACAGAGCTGTTTCATGAACGAACACTGGGATCATCCAAGCTGACATTCAGGTGGCGGCTTCCAGCGCTGTGGTGAACATCGTCCGTTTGTTCTCCTATCCATGTGTGTCCACAGGCTCCTCTGCGCGATGACAGTAATAGTCCTACTCCTCCTTATAGGAGAAGAAATTAGGGTTAATGATGATGATGAGTAGTTTTGTAATAAGGAAGTCATGATAGACAATAATTATAATTTAATGATTTATTGAGTAATTTATAGAACAAATGAGAATTGATGAGATGAAATGTGAGAAAGAATTGTGAATTAGGTGAGGGAAAGGGCGAGATGATAGCACACAAGATGGGAAGAAATCAATGGAGATTGGGCATTCTCTTTGACCCTGACCTTTCTATATTCATTGGCATACATGCATTTTTATGATTAATTCTTTAATTAAGTTTTAAAAATTCTCTTTTTTTTTTCCAATCATAATCTAACATAAAAAAAAGTTCAACTTAATACAAATTTTCGAAAATATAATACAAAAATTATAACAAAAGTGAAGAAACGAAAAAGAAGAATACAAAATAAGAATAGAAGGAGGAAAAAACTTAATTAAAAAAAATTGTTCATCTAACACCATGTATTTATAAAATGTCCTTACATTGTTTAATATAAAGTTATAAACACAGCAAGATTGAGAAAACTTGTATTAAATTGATGAAATTTATACTTGCTCTTTATGCTAGCTCACCAAGAGAGACTACTACACTACTACCTTAACGTAGTAAAAATTAAATTTTGTGTTATACAAATTTAATTAAAAAATATATATATACTCACGGAAAAAGCAAACAAACATATAACAATTTTATTTTATTTGAAATAAAATTATAATATTAAATATGAACATAATAATAAAAGATTTTGTATTATATAAATTTAATTAAAAAAATATATATACTAATGTAAAGGTGACAAAGCGGGTCGACCGTCTAGGCCCGCTCCATAAACGGAGGTGGGCCAAATAAGATGGGCTCAAAATGCTAGTACTCTTTATTTTGTGGCGGATTGGCAGGTCGGCGGGTTAGCCCGCTTGACTTTTTTTTTTTAGAAATAAAATTCATTAAAATTAATCCAAAAAATAATTAAAAAATTAAGTACAAATAAAAAATAGTCAAATTATAATATAATTTTTTACTATCTTTTTTTAATTTTTAACTTCAATAAAATTGTTCAAAATAATATTTGTCAATAGAACTATCTTTATTTTAAAAAATAAGTCACATAATTTGAGCATATATACGAAATTGTAAAATAAAATAAATAAAGTTAATAACTAAAAGAAGAATAAAAACAAAAAATGAAAAAAGTGTTTGAAATTTCTATAATTATTAATTTTATAATGGTAATTATTTTTTTAATAAAAAAATAAAAATAAAAATCTTCAGCCCCCGCGGACCGGCCTACCCGTCCCGCCAAAATCCGCCAATTTGGCGGTGCGGGTTTGGCAGATTTTTTTTAATTTGGCGGGTTCTAAATTCTAGTCCGACCCGCCTTTTTTAGTGGGTTTAGTGGGTCGGCCCGACGAGTTCGACCCGTTTTACCACCCCTTAAGCAAACAAACATATAATAATTTTATTTTGTGTGAAACAAAATTATAATATTAAATACAAACACAATGATAAAGAAGATATTTTAGTTTTTTTAAATGAACTAAAAGTGTAATTAAAATTTTTTAAATCAAATTAAAATTTTTAATTTCTAATACAATAAAAAAAGATGAATTAATTTTATAATGGCATTTTAGATTTATTTTTTAAAAAATTAACGGTAAGAGGTTGTTGTTTCGAGTTGTTATCTAAAATCAAAGTGAGTTTTAAACCTGGAGGTGAGGTCCAAACACTTAAGATTAAGGGTTCTAATTTGTTTGTTGTTACTTCCGACCCGTATGGGCGACGCCATGTAGACTGAATTTGTCGTTGTTGAGTCAATTTAAACGCAATTTATTTTGTGATTTATCCATTCTTTATTCAGAGTGTGGGCTGGATCTATGTTTAATAGATATAGGTATGAACAATTACTTTATTCTTTTTAAAATTATTATGAAAGAATTTTAGTTTTTAGAATTCATATTTAGTATGTTTAATACAATTAAACAAACTTTATTCTAAAAGCGTATTTCAGTGTTTTTAAAATTAATGCTAAAAAATAATTGTTTTTTAAATAAATTTGGTGGATATTTTAGTCTTTCTGCAATTAAATTCAAATTTTAATTTGTAATATAATTAAAAAATTTTAAATATAAAAGAGCATTTTAGCCCGTTTAATATTAATCTTAGAATATTAACTTTTAAGGATATTAAAAAAAGTCTTTAACTCTTTTAAAAAATTAATGTATAATTTTATCTAAAGATTTAAATAATATGCTATCTTCATAGATTACACATGTATCTTGTTGTTTTTATCACAATAATATTTTTAATGGAGATAGATTTATTCAAGTTTGATTATTTTTATGATAATCTTAGAATTATTGGTGATATTTTTATTATTTTTGTCATTTAAAATTATTTTTGTTGACACTTAGATTCTTGACAATATTCTTAGAAATTTATTTTTATTTTTCTACTTCTTGGTGACATAACTTGCTTTTATTAGATAGACTAATTTATTTATAATTTTTTATAAGATATTATATACTATATTTTGATTATCCAAAATTTTCTTTAAATTAATTAAGAGGCAAATTTATATCTTTTTGGTTTGAAAAATGAATTTATATTTTAAATTAAAATTTTTTCATGCCTTTTGATAAACTATGTTTTATTCATGTAAATGTTTTTTACTTAAGAAAAAAAAAAAGAAGAATTCCAACTCAATTTCATCTCAAACAAATTTAATAATGTCCATTTTCATCGTATAAAGGCATAATGAAAACTATTTCTAGAAATTTGTAGGCAAAGGATTCGATGATCCCAAAACGTTTGGACCATTAAATGGTTCCATAAAAAAATATATTTTTTTAATTTTTTAATACCTGTTAAATAGTCCTTATTTAATTTTAATTATAAATTAGTTCTTTATATATTATTTAATTATAAAATTTATTTTTTATTTTATAAATTATTTTTTTATCATTCATCTATCATGTTTATTGAGAATAAAAAATTAAAACAATAATAAATTAGATCTTCCATTAATCGTAATAAATATTTTGCAATTTTAATCGATCATAATTTTATCATTGATCCAATTATATACGTATTGGGTTGGAAAAATCGGGTTTGTTAGAAATTCAATCAATTGGATGCACAAACCAATCGATTGAAATGGAGGTTTCCCAAACTTCAATTGATTGGAATTGATACACAATCGATTGAATTTTGCAAGACATATGGGGTTTTTCTTATTCAATTGATTGGTCATATTACCCAATCGATTCAAATCATCAAAGCAATATGGGGTCTAATTAATTCAATGATATTTTTTTAAAAGATCTTTTACAAAAGTAAAAATAATTTTAGTGTTATAGAACGTAGTGTACTCAAAATTTTTTTCATTGGTAAATTTTTAAGATGCCATCTATATTCACGGACACATAGATGGATGAATAATACCATGAGGACAATGACATTAACCAACAAAAAGAGCTAGTATGTGACCAAGATATGATGGATGAGCAATATGAATCTGAACAAGATTTTGGAGATGTATTTATTGAGGAAATAATAGAACCAATCGACTGAATTAATTAAACTCAGATTGCTTTGATGATTTCAATCAATTGGGTAATATGATCATTCTATTGAATAAGAAAAATCCCACATGCCTTGCAAAATTCAATCGATTGAAGTTTGGAAAGCCTCAATTTCAATCGATTGGTTTGTGCATCAAATCGAATTGAATTTCTAACAAATACGATTTTTCCAACCCAACACGTATGTAATTGGATCAATGATTAAAAAAATGATCGATTGAGATTGCAAAATATTTATTACGATTAATAGAAGATCTAATTTATTATTGTTTTAGTTTTTGATTCTCAATAAACATGATAGATGAATGTTAAAAAATGATTTATAAAATAAAAAATAGATTTTATAATTAAATAATATATAAAGGACTAATTTATAATTAAAATTAAATAAGGACTATTTAATAGTTATTAAAAAAATTTAAAAAACATGTTTTGTTATGGGATCATTTAATGGTCCAAACGTTCTGGGATCATCGAATCCTTTGCCAAATTTGCACAGTTCACTCTAAGTTAGTCAATTAGCCATAACCACTCCTACAAAGTTCTGAAACCAAACCGGTCATCGAGCCGCTCTAACTACTAATTCATGGTTCAATCAGTTCGACTGTAGTTCAAGCAAAAACCCATTTTTTATAAAATAATACATAAAATATAAATACACACAGTAAAACATAATTATAGTCTAATATAAACTTTAAATATTATCCAAAGTAAAAATCTTACATAAACCACAATGTTATGATCTCTTTCAAATACAAACTCAAAAATCAAACTAAAAAAATAACCATAAAATGCTATATGATAAACTATTAAAAGATTATTCATAATCTTACACCACACAGTAATGAAAATCATAGTTCACAAATTAACTAACAACAATGACAGTTAAAAAAATACCTAAAAGAGAGCAAACTGAGCAGTGAGCACACAAGGGGACAGGGCACAACTGGAGGGGCTGACGTGACTGAAGGGGAGGAGCGTGGTGGAATAGAGCTCGCCTGTGGGATAGTGTTGCTCGAGGGAGGCAGGAGGCGAGAGCAATTGCAGCAGCGACAATGACTGCGAGATGGAGGCAGCTTTCAGGAGTTGCAACGGCGACCATAGCAAGGCAATGGCTGGACGTAAGTAAGGGAGGAGATGATGAGATGAAGGAGATGGAGAATGAGACTATGAGGTAAACGAGGTACGAAGGTGCTGCTGAGCGTTTTGGACTTTGGTAGTTTCGTTAGAGTTGGGTTTTGGAGTTTTGGGAGAAAACCAGTTGGGTCTCAATTTGGTTTGACCGATTAACTGTGGTTTCTGAATTTTCAGGTTATAGTATCTAATCGATTCGTTGTTTTCACCTGTTTACGGTTCGATCAGCCGATTTGAACTGATTTTCAGAATCTTGCATTACAATAATAGCTAAAAAAGAACATCTGGATATTTATGCAAACTTACCTCTTTATCTTATAATTCATCATATATATATATATATATATATATATATATATATATATATATATATATATATATATATAATGTTTAATATTGTTGACAATAATAATAATAATAATAAAAATAATAATAATATTTTATTAATTCAGTTATGAAATATACTTATGTTTAATTATTCATGTACTTAATTTAATTATATTTTTTATTTATATTTTAAATATTTCTAATAGTATATTTGATAATGTAGTTTTCATGTTAATACATATATTAAAATGGCTTAAAAAATAAAATAAAAATTGAAATAGTGGTTTATTTCAATGTTTATTTTCAAAACACAGATAAACAAATTAAATAAATATTATTTTGACACTAAAATTTTGCTAGTGAATCAATACCATTTTCTTTAATTTGTTAATAGAAAAATAATTCAAATATATAATTAATTAATAATAATTATATTTTTATACAAATTTTAGAAGTATTCGTATATAAATAGTATTTTCATATGGATGGATTTTGTTTATAAAATTTTAAATTTGTTTTTAATTAAATAGAATTGAAAAAATAAATAAATTTAATAATATTTATAAATAAGTAATCTTTAAATAATATTAGTCAATTTTTATATTTATTTTGCTCACATAATAACAACCTATTTTTGTAATCTTATTTTTTAATTTAAATTTATTTATTTTATATATTTTACATATTAAATAATTTAAAATATTTTATTTTTTATAATTTATAAAAAAATATAAATTTAATTTTTAAAATTCAATAAAAAAGTGCAGAATAGATATGATAATGTCTGTTGAGCCGTTAGTAAAAAGATAAAGACAATTAAATGTGTTATATATCTAATTAATTTGTTTAAAAAAAAGCTAATAACAAAAATAGAATAATTAGTATTGATTTTTTTCACACAATACATTTGTTTATCAAAACTGTTTTTTACAAAATCTATATTTTAAATATTGTATGTATTTATCATTCATATACTCATATATATGATAAGGTAGGTTATTTTAAATAATCTATATTATATAACTTCAATTTATATATGTGTATATATGTCATATTTTATTACTGACCAAATTCGAACAAAATAGAAAACAAAACCAAATATTTATGTTTATTTTTATCATATCTCGATAATATTATAATTGTTCTTGCAAAAGAAAAAGAAGTTTAATAAAAAAATTCATATAAAAAATATTGATATACTTTTTTAATAACAAATTTTTTATTGAAATATGTTATTTTACTATATTTTAAATATATTATTTAGAATACTTATATTATTTTAAATAATATATATTATTTAAAAAAATATTTAAAATTTATTATTTTGTATTAATAATATTATTAAAAATATATTATTAATTTTTTTAAATAATATTTTTTTATTCATCAAATAATATGACATAAAAAAAATTTTACATAACTAGGTCTACTAAATAAATATTATATTTATTTATTTCTATATTGCATGTAAAATATAAAAAAAAAAAAACAGAATAATAAAGATGTTTGAAGACATCACAGAATAGCAGAATATGGAGGAGTGTTATCAAATTCTCTTGAGTATTTTTTGAAGTAAAAGTCGTCTTGTGTTGAATGAAAGGATTAGTTTATTTGTTTGGCTTATACTAATTTGTTTGTTCAGTCCATGACAAAAAAAGAAATAACAATAATAAATAAATGAGTTATACTACACATACAAATCTTTTTGACTTGCAAATCTTATAAGTTAGACCAAATCTAACAAAAACTACATTCACCCACTGGAGCGTTAAATAACATGCGCGTCACTCAACCATTTTCAAAGCGCGCTCTTACTCACCATTATGGAAGACACTTTTTCTTCTTCACGTTTCTCCTTCTCCTCCTCCTCCTGTTTCGGGTATGTCTAAAACGAGCTCAACAATTATATACTTATTGAATGAGCCACATTTATATAGGCCATTATATTTTATTAGATGAAAATCAAAGGCTAATATAAAAGAAGAGTATTGATGGACTCTAATAAATATAAAATATTCTAATACATAAATAAATGCTTTAAATGGCAATACTTTAATACACAATACTTTAAACGACAACAGAATCTTTTATTCTTAAATAATTAAATATAAAATATATGAGCATTTTTTATTTAATAAAATTAATTATACAGCAAAACTTTTTTATAATATTAAAAAATTATATTAAAATTATATTTTAAACAATAACATAAAAATATAAAATTATTAAAATTTTATTTTATATTATTTAATAAATAATTAGATTATTATATTCAAAATTTATTAACTAACTACTTTTATTAAAGATATTATTATATAATATAATTTTTCATAAAAATATTTTAAAAAATAATTTATTTAAAATATTATATATAATACATGAAAATATTAATTTTTTTTATAAAAGTAGAATAAATAATATCATTTTAAATACATACCTTAATAAAAAAGTTAATATTTTCATGTATTATATATAACGTTTTAAATAAATTTTATTTTTACAAATATTTTGATAAAAAATTATATTATATAATAATATATTTAACAAAGTAATTAGTTAATAAATTTTAAATATAATAAACTAATTATGTGTCAAGTAATATAAAATAAACTTTATTTATTTTATATTTTTATGTTGTAGTTTAAAATATCATTCTAATATTATAAAAAAAAATTTGTATAATAATTAATCTTAATGAATATAAAAACTTATATTTTTTTATTTTATATTTTTTAGAACAAAAATTTCTATCTTTATATAATAAAATATGTGATAATCTTCTTTTATATATATATATATATATATATATATATATATATATATATATATATATATACTACCTCCCCGTGTCAGGATTGGGTAATTTGCGTGCCTGCTACCTTCCTTGGATGTGGTAGCCGTTTCTCTGGCTCCCTCTCCGGAATCGAACCCTAATTCTCCGTCACCCGTCACCACCATGGTAGGTCACTATCCTCCCATCGAAAGTTGATAGGGCAGAAATTTGAATGATGCGTCGCTGGCACAAGGGCCGTGCGATCCGACGAGTTATCATGAATCATCAAAGCAACAGGCAGAGCCTGCGTTGACCTTTTATCTAATAAATGCATCCTTTCCAGAAGTCGGGGTTTGTTGCACGTATTAGCTCTAGAATTACTACGGTTATCCGAGTAGTAGGTACCATCAAACAAGCTATAACTGATTTAATGAGCCATTCACAGTTTCACAGTCTGAATTAGTTCATACTTACACATGCATGGCTTAATCTTTGAGACAAGCATATGACTACTGGCAGGATCAACCAGGTAGCATCCGTCACCGACCCTGTGCGCCGAGCTGCCAACACCCCCCGCGAGGGGAAGCTTTCGAAGGACACGGCGGCAGGCGTCTTTCCTAGAAACCGAATCATCTGAGGGACAGACGGGGATCTAAGACCCCATTCCGACCGCGTGCACCGCACCCGGGAGAACAGAACGCGCACGCAGGCCACCGTTGCCGCGCAGAGCGCCGAGACGGGTAGGACCACGGGCGTGTCTTGGAACTCCCTCGGCAATCCCACGAGGGGACTCCAGAGAGAAAAGGTTGGGGCAAGGCAGGGATACCACACCGCGGGGTAGGAAACACAGGAGCCGCACAACCGTGGAACGAGCACGGTAGCTCGAGCCCACACATGGAGAGGATCCGGTGCGCCCGTTCGTTGCGTGAGGCAAGGAGCCAGACAGCACTCAGGACCCACACACCACTCATCTGCCAACACGGTCCGCAAACCCAGCACGCCCGGACGAACCGTGCCCCGCACGCCAAGACGCGTGTAGGCAAGCGGAAGCATACGGGAGGGCTGAGCCAACGCCGCTGGGCAAGTTTCAAAGGAAAGGACGAAGGAGACTCGAGGGACAGCCCGAAGCGTCAGGTGCTTCGGACGATAACCGAACAGCTGCACCGTTTAGATCAAGCCACACGCACAACTCACACACCGCTCATCTGCCACCACGGTCCCCAAACACAGCACGCCCGGACAAACCGCGTCCCACACGCCTAGGCGCGTGCAGGCAAGCGGAAGCACACGAGGTAGCCGTGTCAGCGCCGATAGACAGGGTTCGGGGGAAGCGACGAAGAACATTCAAGGGACAGCCCGATGCGTGAGGTGCTTCGGGAGATAGCCGAACAGCCGCACCGTCTGGATTAAGCAACGCCCAACCCACACCGCATCGGGCACCGTCGTACATCGACCCTAGACGTAGGGCGAGCATGACACATTGCCCGTCGGGAGTGGACACGAACAGGTAACCGTCTTCCGCAACGTGCCCCCTGCCCACGACACCCGCTGCTGCACGCATATCCATCATCCGCGTCGTGCGCCACACTAGGCCTGGCCTAGCGTTGGGTTGCGCAAGTTGCGTTGCCCCTCACGGGGGCGCACAGGCCGCCTGTCGTTCCCACGTCATGCTCGGACTTGGGATGATCCCCTAGTCCTGGGCCGAGCACAAGGTGTTGCCCCCGAGCAGGTGCCCAAGGCACAACTCCACCACGCCATGCTCCCTAGGTGGTGCCTAGGTGGGCCGTACACCAACGTGTTTCCCTTCTTGTTGCTCCTTCGGTGATCGGGGTTCGCCGCAGCCAGACGCCCATGCTCGACCTTGGACCCGAGGCGGGGGACTCCGGCGGCACACCACAACCACAACGTGCTTGCTAGTGTGCCTAGGGGATGGCAAGGCAACGTGCATCTTGCTGGCATTGCGCCCAGCAAGCCTTTGGGCAACTCGAGTTTCAGCAGCACAACACCCCTCCCCCCTATAATAGGCTGCCGAGCCATTACCAAAGTGCCACGGGTAGTCATCCTTTTCCGTGAGGAGACATACTCAAGAAAAGTGCTCTAGAGGTCGAATTTTAACGCTATTTTTTGCAAAAACCTCTAGAAAAATAAGATCTTTCCATCCCCCAAATTTGGTGAATTTACACCGTGTGAATTTTTTTTTGCCGATTTTTTTACCACCTGGAAAGCTGGAAATTCAAAAAAAAATGAAAAACGGAGCAAACGTGCGATTTTTGACCTGGATTTTTTTGTGCAGCCTTTACATAATATTACCAAGGTTCTCTCAAAATTTCAGGAAAAATGCACGAGCCAATTCTGAGATATAAAAATTTGGCTCCCCCGTTGCAACGCTCCTAGCCATCGTTGCAACGGCGGGTGCTTCCGTTGGGAGCGGGGGACCCCGGCGGCACACAACAACCACAACGTGCTTGCTAGTGTGCCTAGGGGATGGCAAGGTAACGTGCATCTTGCTGGCATTGCGCCCAGCAAGCCTTTGGGCAACTCGAGTTTCAGCAACACGACACCCCTCCCCCCTATAATAGGCTGCCGAGCCATTACCAAAGTGTCACGGGTAGACATCCTTTTCTGTGAGGAGACATACTCAAGAAAAGTACTTTAGAGGTCAAATTTTGACCCCATTTTTTGCAACAACCTCTAGAAAAATAAGATCTTTCCATCTCCCAAATTTGGTGAATTTACATCGTGTGGATTTTTTTTGCCGATTTTTTTCCCACCCGGACAGCTGAAAATTAAAAAAAAATGAAAAACAGAGCAAACGTGCGATTTTTGACCTGAATTTTTTTGTGCAGCCTTTACATAATATTACCAAGGTTTCCTCAAAATTTCAAAAAAAATGCACGAGCCAATTCTGAGATATAAAAATTTGGCTCCCCCGTTGCAACGCTCCGAGCCATCGTTGCAACGGCGGGTGCCTCCGTTGGGGCAGGGACCCCGGCGTCACACAACAACCACAACGTGCTTGCTAGTGTGCCTAGGGGATGGCAAGGCAACTTGCATCTTGCTGGCAATACGCCCAGCAAGCCTTTGGACAACTCGAGTTTCAGCAGCACGACACCCTCCCCCTATAATAGGCTGCCGAGCCATTACCAAAGTGCCACGGGTAGACATCATTTTCCGTGAGGAGACGTGCTCTAGAGGTCGAATTTTGATGCCGTTTTTTGTAACAACCTCTAGAAAAATAAGATCTTTCCATCTCCCAAATTTGGTGAATTTACACCGTGTGGATTTTTTTTGCCGATTTTTTTTTCCACCCGGACAACCGGAAATTCAAAAAAATGAAAAACGGAGCAAACGTGTGATTTTTGACCTGAATTTTTTTGTGCAACCCTTAAATAATATTACCAAGGTTCCCTCAAAATTTCAGGAAAAGTGCACGAGCCAATTCTGAGATATGAAAAATTTGGCTCATCCGTTGCAACGCTCCAAGCCATCATTGCAACGGCAGGTGCCTCCGTTGCAACGAAACCAGCCAACGATGTACACACACACACACACACACACACATATATATATATATATATATATATATATATATATATATATATATATATATATATATATATTAGGGGTGGTAAAACGGGTCGAATCCGTCAAACCGACCCACCGAACCCACTAAAAAGGTGGGTCGGGCTAGAATTTGAAACCTGTCAAGTTAAAAAAATTCGCCAAATTATGTATATATGTTCCAATTATGTGACTTTATTTTACAATTTTGTATATATGTTCAAATTATGTGACTTATTTTTTAAAATAAAGATGGTTCTATTGACAAATATTATTTTGAACAATTTTATTGAAATTAAAAATTAAAAAAAAAGATAATAAAAAAATTATATTATAATTTGACTATTTTTTATTTGTATTTAATTGTTTAATTATTATTTTTTAGTTAATTTTAATTAATTTTATTTTTCAAAAACAAAAAAAAAACAAAAAAAATGGCTAGCATTTTGTACCCACTTTAGTTAGCGGGGTGGGCCGGCCCGTCCCGCTTATGGTGCGGGCCTAGGCGAGACGGACATGTTGGGGCGGGCCGGCCCACATTGCCACCCCTAATATATATACTATCCAGTCATTTTTTTATATATTAAATAATTATAATCATATAATAACATTGAAATAAGAAAACATATTAAATCTGTTACCGTATAACTATTTAAAATATCATTTTAATATAATTTTTTAATATTATAAAAAATTTTTCATAAAAATTTTGCGAGTTTGGCGAATTTTTTTAATTTGACAGGTTTCAAATCCTAATCCGACCCACCTTTTTTAGCGAGTTCGGCGAGTCGGCCCGACGGACTCGACCCATTTTGCCACCTCTAATATATATATATATATATATATATATATATATATATTAAGAAGATTATCATATATTTTACTATATAAAGGTAGAAATTTTTTGTTCTAAAAAATATAAATTAAATAAATACAAAAATATAAGTTTTTTTATTCATTAACATTAATTATTATGCAAAATTTTTTTTATAATATTAAAATAATATTTTAATCTACAATATAAAAATATAAAATAATTAAATTTATTTTATATTACTTGATAAATAATTATATTATTATATTTAAAATTTATTAACTAATTACTTTGTTAAATATATTATATCATATAATTTTTTATCAAAATATTTGTAAAAGTAAAATTTATTTAAAAAGTTATATATAATTCATGAAAATATTAACTTTTTTATTTAGGTATGTATTTAAAATTATATTATTTATTTTGTTTTTCTAAAAAAATTAAAAAATAAATAAGTTAATATTTTCATGTATTATATATAATATTTTAAATAAATTATATTTTTAAAATATTTTTATAAAAAATTATATTATATTATAATATCTTTAATAAACGTAGTTAGTTAATAAATTTTAAATATAATAATCTAATTATTTGTCAAGTAATATAAAATAAAATTGTAATTATTTTATATTTTTATGTTAGTTATAGTTTAAAATATTATTTTAATATAATTTTTTAATATTATAAAAAAATTTTGCATAATAATTAATTTAAATAAATAAAAAATACTCATATATTTTATATTTAATTATTTAAGAATAAAAGATTTTGTTGCCGTTTAAAGTATTGTATATTAAAGTATTGCCATTTAAAGCATTTATTTATGTACTAGGATATTCTATATTTATTAGAGTCCATCAATGCTCTTCTTTTATATTAGCCTTTGATTTTCATCTAATAAAATCTAATGGCCTATATAAGTGTGGCTCGTTTAATAAGCACATAATTGTTGAGCTCGTTTTAGATATACTCGTTTTTTATTACCGTTGTTGTTGCTACATTTTTTTCCTCCTCTTCTTTCTATTAATTTTGCAATATTATGTATTTTTTTCTTTGTTTGATTTTTTCTTCCAAAAAGAATTATAAGAAAACAAAATAAGAAGATGAGGAAGAAGAAGCAGTAGAAGATAAAGAGGCAGTAGAAGATGAAGAGGAGGAGGAAGAGAAAGAGTTTTGAATTATGCAGAACTTATCAGAATAAAAATACACCGTAAAATTCTTAAAATACACTCAAATATTTTCGTATTACACCCAAATATCTTCGTGTTACACCCAAATTTGCTGCAAATACAGAAAAATATTTTCTCTAATGCTACGGTTTTTTCTTCTTTTTTTTTCCTTATTTCTTTCTTTCTTTTAGTTAAATGAATGTAAGTTCATCATCTTTTAAGTAATTTTGCAGCATTATGTGTTTCTTCTTCTTCTTTATTTGATTTTTGTGTTTTTATTCTTGTTAAGAGAGTAAAACAAGAAGAAATTCGAGAAGGTAAAATAAAAAAGAAAAGATGAATAAGACAAAAAAAGAAGAAAAAGATTGTAATGATGATAAAATAAAAAAAAAACAATACAAAATGAGAAGGAGGAAGAGAAAGAATTTTTGAATTATGCAGAACTTATCAGAATAAAAATACACCCAAATATCTTCGTATTACACCCAAATATCTTCGTGCTACACTCAAATTTGCTGCAAATACAGAAAAATATTTTCTCTAATGCTGCATTTTTTCTTCTTCTTTTTTTTCTTATTTCTTTATTTCTTTTAGTTAAATAAATATAAGTTCATCCTCTTTCAAGTAATTTTACAGCATTATGTGTTTCTTCTTATTCTTTGTTTGATTTTTTTATTTTATTCTTGTTAAGGGAGTAAAACAAGAAGAAACTTGAGAAGGTAAAATTTAAAAAAAAAGATGAATAAGAAAAAAAAGAAGAAGACGGTGATGATAATAAAAAAAAGAAGAAACAGTAGAAGATGAGAAGGAGGAAGAGGAAGAATTTTGAACTATGCAGAACTTATCAGAATAAAAATACACCAAAAAATTCTTAAAATATACTCAAATATCTTCGTGTTACACCCAAATATCTTCGTACTACACCCAAATTTGCTGCAGAAAAATATTTCCTCTAATGCTATATTTTTTCTTCTAAATTGAACCACACCTTAGCCTTAGATTCAAAACAATAATCAATTTCGTTATGGTTCAATTGACAATCTGAATCTGAATTATTTATTATCTTCAACAACGAGATAACTGATGATGAAGGAGAAAGAGAAAACGAAAAGAGGAGAAAAAATTTCATTGAAAAAAGAAGGAGGAAGAGAAGGAAGAGGAAGATGTGATGTTGATGACGACGATAACGAAAGAGAAAAATTATGAAAAGGAAGAAAAAGAGGCACGGGCCCGGAGAAAAACGTGAAAAATGCATGAATATAAATGACTTATATAACTTGTATGGAAAAACGCTTGTACGTGGAGAATAACTCTAAATAAATTTAACTAATCTGATAACTCTTGATAGTAAGTTAACTTTTAAAGAGTATTGTATTCTCTATTGTATTCTTGGGTTCTTGGGGCATTGTTGTAAATAAGTGGCTAGATGTGCAAACATAAAAATGGTTAGTGGCTAGATGCTAGAATCTAGATTTATCCTTCTTGTATAAATGAGTCTACAAATAATAAATTTTGACAAAAGTTATAATAAATAATTAAGAGTTACAATATTAGAGGAATGTTAGGGGGTAATAACTTTTGTGATTTGTAGCCATCAAATAGTCATAAATGGTTTTAATGGTGTGAGATTGGTGTGAGATTTCATCCAATGACTCACTTTTCTTTGCTGGTTACATGCTGGCCAGAATTTAACAAAGTTGCTGGTCCTTAAACTTTTCCTTATTTTAATTTAGTTAGATAACATCAAAATTTTGAAAGTCAAATAGGTCATTAAACTGATTTAATTATTGATTTATTAATTTAGAGGTTTGAAATAATTGAATTATATTAAAATAATATATAAAATTATAAATAAATATACAAATATTTTAAAAATACATAAATTAAAATAAAAAACCAAATAAAGTTTTATAATGCTACGTAAATATAATATAATAGTTAAGCAAAAAAAAGTATTAGTTTAATTGTATTTATATTTTAAAATAATAAAAAATAGACACATAAAAAATTATTAGTATAATTGTATTTTAATTTGTTAATTTATCGTTTTTATTTTAAAACAAATGTATTCTATATATTTTAGACTTCAGAGTACATGATAGTGTATAGGGTATGGTGTTTGAGTAGTTTAGTTTGTCGAGTTAATAGTCAAAATAGTCCCTCAACTCAAAATATCTCGATCTCTATTTTCGTCTCCAAAAGAATAAATTAATCGAATTCGTCCCCGAAAGATAACCAATTTGGTTACGTTCATCCTTCCGTTAGTTTCTTGACACTGCCGTAAACGGTTTGCTAACTTGAAACGTGAAGGAATAGCACAACTTATTAAACGACGTCGTTTTACCCTTAAAACAGTCTGAAATTCTTTTTCACTCTCACTCTCACTCTCTGCTTTCCTAACCCACGATCTACCATCACCAAGACGAAGAAGATCACCATATCATCTGCAACCATTAGAGTAGTCATAGAGCATTGTTAGTGTGTCTATTCTAAAGCTTGGAATGTGCATCAACAACACAACAAGCGCTCTCAAACTTCCATTAACCCTGTTCTAGTTCCTATGAAAACTTTCCAATTTGATAAACAAAAGGTTTTCATGGATGCTTGGTCAAACACAACAATGGATTGTGAAATTAATGATGCCAAAAACAAGAATTTTGTTTCATCAATTGGGAAGTTGTCTCACTCTTCTCTTGATTTATCAATGGGAAGTGGATATATGGACGAAGAAGTGGGGTTAGGCAGAACCAGAAGAGAACAAGACAAGCAGTGATAATAAATCTGGATTCTCGAATTAGCTCACACCACCCTCTTGGGTAGCTTCAATTCGAATCCGTCGTCTCCGGTCAGGACAATGGTGTCATCTCCATCTGGGGTATTTCACAAGACACTTGCCTCATCGTTCTTCCTTCTTCGCATGGAGGAGTTCGAAGCATAGCTACTGTGTAAGTGTGACAGCAGAAGTGAAGCAGAGATGGGAGCCAACTTCGGAGATCGCACCAGCATCATCGGTGGCAACAGAGGCGTCAGCAGCAGCAGTGCGAGCAGAGGCATCGGTAGCGGGAGTAGAGACATGGGTGGAGGCAACGAAAGTAGAGTCATCAGCGGCGCCAGGACCAATCGTAACCGAGGCAGTGGCGGTAGAGCCATTGCTATGGAGGATTGGCATAATGTTCCACTATGAAAGAGCAGGAGAAGACGATCAGTGAGGGAGTTTTAGTAGGAAATCGGGTCGGGTAGTGGTTAGGGTTCGTTTTTCCGGGTTTGGGCTTGCTTAGTTTTAGGTTTTAACTAAAAAAAAAATGTAACTGCCACGTCATTCTCTATTAGCACTGTTAGTAAAGAAACTAACGGAAGGATGAACGTGACCAAGATGGCAAAACTCCCCGAGACGGGGGATCCCTGCGGGACTGCCCCGAATAGGGATCCGATTGTGGAGAATTTTTCCTGTGGGGATCGGGACGGGGGACAAAATTTCCCCGAGACAGGCACGGAGACCCGAGCGGGAATCCCTGCCCCATCCCCGCTAATCCCCGAAATTTATAAATTTATTTAATTGTCCTTAATAGTTTATTTCTCATATATGTTTTTTAGTCATTTCACATGCCATAATTCCTAATCCTCATTTGCATAACCCTTCTTCAATTCATAGATCCCTAGCGTCGTCCATACTCCATCCAACCTCTCTGCAGCTACTCCCTCGCTACTCTCTTGTCTCATAGCATTGTCACCCTTCACCGTTCCATCACCCTCACCGCGTCGTTCTCTATATTCATGACGTTCCTTTCCATAACTCTGTCGTCGTGTCTATTTTCCTCTCTACTGTCACGTCCCCCATCTCATCCACTGCTCTGTGCTCTGACTCGCCGTGGCGTCTCCCACTGCATTATTTTGTAAGAAGTCACTATCTTGTCATTTAGAACTATCAGAGAGATGGGAAATGGGGTCTCCGCAAAAAATGGGGCCCTATGGGGAATGGGGACGAGAACGGGGAGTAAACCTGGGGGCGGGGATGGGGAGCAGGGAGGCATCTCCCGCCCCCTTCCTGCCCCGTTGACATCCCTAGACCAAGTTAGTTATCTTTTGGGGACGAATTCGGTTAATTTATTCTTTCAGGGATGAAAATGGAGATCGAGATATCTTTCAGGGACTATTTTAACTATTAACTCTTAGTTTGTCTTTATTTGTGTCTTTGCTTGTTTCTTTTTATTTCTTCAATTTGTAATAAGTTCCATTCTTAATTTTTTATTATGCTAAGTTTTCTATTTTTAAAAAAAATATATTTTATATATTTTAATTTTTAATATATATTTAATTCAAAATAAATATATTATATCATTATATTAAATATGGGTATAATTTATTATATAAATAAAAATGGTTAGCGACTAGAATCTAAATTTTATAATGTTATGCTCAGAATATAAATGGGTTTACAAATACCAGACTTTGAGAAAAGTTACAATAAATAATAAGAATCATAATGTTATCTTAATTTAGTTACTCATTAGATAATATTAAGGTTATGAAAATCAAATCGGTTATTAAATTGCTCTAATTACTGATTTATTGATTTAGAAGTTTAACTCAAATAATAAAATTATATTAAAATAATATATAAAATTATAAATAAATATACAAAAATTTTAAAAATACATCAATTAAATAAAAAACCAAATAAAATTTTATAATCAGTTTATGTTGTGGTCGGAGCAAACAATAGGGAAAGCATATCAAAAGATACCCTTAACAAATATTGTACAGAAAGTCAAAAATACAAGAATAAAATTTTATTGATCAAATGATTTACATATTGTGACATATGTTCTACAGGGCACTCTACAAAACGATTTTACCTCCTCAAGAAGTTGAGGTGTCCAATGCAGTATGCAAATAGAAGGGCAGATATAACAGGGAATACAATGAGAAGTAGACCAGTTACACCTAACAAATCATGGTGAAAACCATAGTAGTCTCTTAAAAATTCAGCAATTGTTTTGGTTTCTGCATCTTTAAATATTGTTACTGATATCACTTTGTTTATATCTCCATATTGTGAAGTAAGCAACCCATTCAGTGCCCACGATGTTGGGCATAGATAATACATCCAAATCCACCACTTTGGAATTTGCTGCAATGAGGAAAGCAACAATCACAAGAGGTACTAATAATCTACCATTTTATTTATTAAATATGTAAAATTGACTAATTGTAACAAATATGAGATTAGTCAAAATGGTAAGCATCTTATACTCAAACCAAGAGGTCTCGGTTCGAATAAAACTTACCAGACGTGGCACAATGTAGCCAGAAAACAAATTGAGCATGGTGTAAGCAGAAGAACACACAATGGAAGCAACTTGAACATTTGGTGAGATTGAAACAATGAACATTCCTAGGTAATTGAAGTATAGCAGGTTGCAGAACATGCTGTACAATGACCAAAATATTTTGTATACAGACCAATGGTACCCAATCATAGGGTATGTGATTATGATATATAGAACAGCTTGAGTCAACAAATAGGGAACCTCAATTATCACCTACAACACATGAAAAAAATGGAAAAATGGTTTATGGTGTCAACGTCTTTTTCCAATTAAGAAAGGAAAATGAACAGAACATGAATGGTGAACCTGTGCAAATGAATAGGCCCACGGAGAGTACATTCCAGCAAATTTTTCGCGATACAAAACGGTGCGCTCTGTTGCCACGAGCGGCAAAACTGATGAGCAGTTATTTATCCCAAAGATGAAAACAGCAATGAACATTGAACTAAATACATTGAACAAGTCCTGCTGGTTGTCTCTGTAAAGGAAACAAGCAGAAATGAAGTAAACTTTTTACCACTAATATTGCATCAAAATCAGTTCCTAAATAAATACACCAAATATCTAAAGAATGCTGATAGCAGAAATCTGTTTTTGAGAAAGAAGAAAACATGATCTATTAGGAAAATATATTAAGTAGAATTATGCTCACTAACATGTTCTTTCCTTTCTTCCAGAATACTGCCCCAAACAGAAGGGATGCAGCAATTACAAAAATTATGCGCATCAAGTTGTATGAAGGGCTTCTCCAGTATGACAAATGTTGTTTCCATAAGCATGCTTTAAACTGTTCCCAACCATTTTGTGGGAAATGAGAAGGAAAATGCAAGTCTTTGGAACCAGGAGCTGGTGAACTTAATTGTTCAACTAACTCTTTGTTCTGCCTGCACTCACATGAATAAGAATTCTCAAAAGAGAAAAAACATATAAAAAGTAGTTTTCTCCAAGACAGTTTTCGAATTTTTTTTAAAAAAGTCAAATTATTCACTAATATGTTGATGCTAATCATTTATATATTACTGCAATTTTATTTGTACTAGGAAGTAAAATGATACTCTCAAGTCTCAATTAGTTGCACATAACAAAATTATTTGAATAACTTACTTATATAAAGTCGACTCCCTATAAATTTGGGCAAAATCTACTCCGAGCTCAACTTCTGCAGAACCTGAAGTTACCTCTAGCATCCATGTCGATGGATTATAGTTGTCTTTAATCTTTGGCACCCCTGGTATACTCTGTACGAAAACAAGTTGCAAGAATGTAAAACAAGATTTTGCAATCCATAACTTCTTTCCTGAAGAGTAAGATCAAACTGACCTCGAAGTATTCAATAACCTGACTTGAGTTCTGTCCGAGTGGGCCGGAGTAGATTATGCATCCTCCAGTTTTCATGAGAATTAGCTTAAGGTAACAGAAGACAAGAACCTTAAATTAGTACATTCATGAATCTACAACATACCTACTTTGAAAGATATCAAAACTATATACTGTGGCATCTTTCATGCTAAATTGCTAGGAGAATATTGAAAACACACAGCTTCATTAACAATAGAAATATCTGTCAGAGATATTGCTAAAACCAAGAGTACTAATCGAGCCTTTTATGATATTTCAACACACAGTAATATGATTAGAAAACAATTCGAAACATACATAAGGGTCAGCATACCTCATCAAATGACTCAAATATATCAATACTAGGCTGGTGAATGGTGCATGTGACAGTTCTTCCTGTTCTAACAACATTCTTCACTGCTCTCATAACAACTGCAGCTGACCTTGCATCTAAACCCGAAGTTGGTTCATCCATAAATATGATTGAAGGATTAGCAACAAGCTCAACGGCTATGGTCAGCCGTTTTCTTTGCTCGGTTGACAATCCACTAACATTTGGCAAGCCTACTAAGGAATCTTTGATCCCATCGAGCTCAATAGTATGAAGGACTTCCTTTACAAATTCCTGAGAAATGATTATTAGAGGAAATGAATGAAATCCAATCCAATAAACAAGTTCAATGTCACAGAAATATTATGCTGCTTTAAGAAGAAACTTGTACAGATTTAGTTTTTGCATCAATCTGAGGAGGAAGCCGAAGCCAAGCAGAAAACATCACGGATTCTTCTACTGTTATATTTGGAGAATGAATGTCATTTTGTTCGCAGTAACCTGAGATCCTTGCAAATGTTTCTTGAACCTTTGGATAGCCACCAATTCTAACATCCCCTTCTATAGTACCTCCAGTTTTTCTTCCACAAAGAACATCCAATAAAGTTGTTTTCCCCGCGCCACTGACTCCCATCAGGGATGTTAAGATGCCTGGTCTCAATGAACCTGTAACATCACAAAGAAGCTGAAGCTGCTTCTTACAAAATCCTTGGTTTCTCATTTCCTACACTCAAAATGATGTGATTATACAACCATGTCCATGGAGACAAATGTAACTTATTTTGTAAGTAACAACTAAGTGGAACTCAATCATGAAGAGTACCATAGGAGGGTCAACATAGTACTGCACATCACGGAATGCTAATGTTAGTGGCTGGAAAGGCAGAACCATTCCTCCTGAGTGCTGACCTTTTTCTGGTTCTGTTGTACTTTCAACTGGAGTGCTGTTTCCGGCAAAGTTACCATTGTTTTCTTGATTTCCTTGTATCTCTGAATGCTTGTCGGAAGATATAAGAGCGCAAGAACGTGAAGGAGCTAAGAGTAGAATGCCAAAGTGAAGTTTAATGAATAAAAATATAGTTAACATGAAACATGCCCCAAATAAGCTACGAGAAAGTAACTTACCCTTGAAGAAAGACAAGACCAACGTAAAAGCTGTGTTAAACAGAACTGTGAACCCAAGTAAGGCACCAACGGATATCCAGTAAAAGTAGCCATCAAAGTTGAGACCACGACTTTCCATTATTTGGTGACCCAATGTTGTGTTTGCAGACATCTTCATTAAGAAAAACAAAACCAGACTCACATTTTCTAGACAATAAAGTTGAGGAATATTTGTTATCAAAAGAAACTTATACAAACTTAAGTTTCAATATAGTATTACCTTTTGCCACCTAGGAGCAAGAAATTCATTTACCATCACAGCCAACTCTCCATATGACAAATGAGAAATCCAAAATCCCCACCGCAACCAAGATGGCATATAGGCTAGAACAAAAAAGCAGCTAAGAATTATCATTTGAACAAAAAATATCCGCTCAAAATTCAAGAGTCCTAGATTCTCACGCTTTGGGAGAATGAAGCCACCAAATAGTAAAGCATATAGTATGGTCAGAGTTCCAGCTGTCATAGCAGCAGCCACATTTTGGAAAACTGAGGCAACAAATCGGAACATCGATATTGATGACATGTGAAAAGTGAATAGGAGGAGGAAATGGCGAAAGAACCTGAAAGAAAAATTTGAACACTAGTTGAAACGTTGTTACAATAATGCAAGAAATTGAAGAATAAAATTAGCTTTCTATTGTGTACCAACCTGCCAATCTCAGGGCTGTAACCAATAACATAATAAGTAAGTGCAGTCCAAATGAAAGATTCCAACAATGAAAGTGGAATCTTGAGAACAGCTGAAGGGATTGAATAGGCCCAAGCAGGATAAAAGCACAACTCTTTCTGTTTGTAGAACACTGAAAGTCTTGATATTGTCATAGAAAGTTCTGGGTATGCATCACTGAAAAGTATGATGAGTGAATAGAATAACGACCCCATGAAATAATTCCCATGAAGCGCATCAACAGACATTCGTGTCCGAATGAAAACAGACATTCCTATAGATGCAACAATCACAAGCTGCGTTGACTTGAATACATAGACAAAAGAATTCCTTTTCATCAGAAGAAACTCCCTCATTATGCAAGCCTTAAACAATTCCCACTTTGTTAATGAGTATTTTCTAAAGGCGAGAGCATTCTTATGGCTCTGAGACTTGTCAAATGGCTTTGAGATCTCCTCCTCCATCTTTTTGCCAAATGAACTATGCTTAAACTTCTCAATGAACTGTTCAGTAGTAACATAGATGTAAGGTTCTTCTGCTCTGCTCCAATACTGTGCTTGATCGTTTCTAGAGATAACCTGGTTTTAACAAACATTTCAAATCATTATGAAATTATAAAGGAAAATACAATTAAGATTAAACTTAACTTATATACCTCTTGAAGAAAGTCAGCAGTGCCTTTTCGTGGTGGACACTGGAACCCACAGTCCTCAAAGAACTCAACTACACAATCACGTGGACCGTGGTACACGATTTTCCCTTCTGCCATTAGGACAATGTCATCAAAGAGATCAAAGGTCTCTGGTGCTGGCTGAAGAAGCGAAATCAAAGCAGTTGCATCTGTGATATGCACCATATGCTGGAGACAGGAGATTATTTGGAAAGTAGTGGAACTGTCTAAGCCATTGGATATTTCATCCATAAAGAGAGCTCTTGTTGGTCCAACCATCATTTCTCCTTCATCATGCACCAAAGTCAGGATCATGTCCACTTCATACATCAAGTTATAATCAAATGATTGCAATAGAGTATACTACCGATACCTGTTGTTAACCTTTTCTTTTGACCACCAGATACGCCTCTTCTTATAGGATCTCCAACCAATGTGTCGGCACAGACATCGAGACCAAGGATCTGTAAGGCATTTTAATAGTCAATTAGTCAAAAAACCAGCAACAAATTATCAAGATATGAGCTACTAAAACTCTAAATCCATGGAGAAAAATTGTATGCCACCTTTAAAATGTAGTCTGTCTGAAGAGTGCTCTTCAATCCCTTCACTGATGTCGCCTGTAATGAAAAATTTTTCAGTCAGACTATCTTCTCCAACAAGATTTGGAGGTGGAAAAATTAAAGATGTGGGGTGTTGTACCTTCATATATGCATCCAAATCACGGTCTGGCATTATTCCTGCTTCTTTCTCTCTTCTGCTTACTTCCTTCAGAAGCTCTTTCATACAAGGAAAACAAAAGATCACTCAAGCCAGTTTAACTAAACATGTTTTTCTTTTTTCTTTTGGAAATTTAGTTACCTACCATCTTTGATTCCTACACCCTGACAACGTGCCGAGAAATCAAGTGTTTCCTTAACTGTCATCTCTGGAATATGTAGATCATATTGGCTTACATAAGCTGAGGATTTTTGAGGAATGAATTCTTCTAGTGGGTGTCCATTGTAAGAAATTTCCCCTTTTACCTATTAAAAAACACATAGAATGCATGTGAAAATAGAACAAGCATGCAAAAGATCCATTTTAATTTAAACAAGTTATCACATTTTGAAATGTCAAATAAATTAAATAGAAACTGTCAACTATTGAGCTTCATTCCACCTCATTCATAATTCATTCCTTTGTGGTACTATATATTAGCAGACAAAAAAAATGCTATGACAAATTAATGAAGCAATGCTTGAAAGATTCAATATGGCAAGCACATGCCACTTTCAAACAACAATTAGGCAATTATTATAGAGAAAATTAGTCAAGAAAAAAGCCTAGAGATAGAAAACCTTGAGAGAATGGTCAAGTCTCCCTGCCAGAGCCAACAATAGTGTTGTTTTACCACTTCCTGGAGGGCCAAGCAATAAGGCCATCCTGTAAGAGAATCAAGCATTGAAAACAAAGCACTAGTACGATCATGTTATGATTTATGTTACTGAATACTGATTATCAAAGTTCACTGGCACTACTTAACTTTGTAAGCAATAAACATACCTTCCAGGCTTAATGATGCCATTGGCATCTTTGATTATACTTATCCGGGATTTTTGAGATCGTAGGATTAACAATTTACATGCATCCTTTTCCCACCAAAAGAAAAGAATGTTAGAAGTTAGAAAAGCATGAAGTGTAAAATGAAGTTATATATATTTAGAGATGTTACTTACAATGATCCACCCCTTAAGGGTGTTCCACAAAGTAGGTATCGGCTTGCCCTTAACAACCTGACACTCCGCTTCCACAGTAAGATTTTGGTACCTCACTTCCACAGTGGGTAACTTAATACCAACTCTTCAAACCAAAGATGAAATAAAAATATATTAACCTAATCATAAAATTTTGAAAACCAACATATTATAGTATTTGATTTAAATTAGCTTTTATAATATTGGTTTTTTAATATTATTTTAACCGTATTTACATATATGTACAGGATATAGTTAGAGTAGTCAAAATAAACTAAATATATTAGGCCAATTTGTTTATCTGACTTAAACGAACACACTTTTATCTTTAAAATTAGGTATGTGAAAATGAGCTGTTAAAAAGACTTAAACAGATTAATTCTCAAAACGAATAAATTAAAAAGGTTAGTTAGTGACAAAAATTCTGTCTATTTAAACTAGTTAAATGAGTTGACTTGACGGATACTATTTCAGTATTTTGTCGAGTCTAAAGGTGTATATGAGTCGGACGAAGTTAGGTTTATTTTTATTTGAACCCAATCTTAAATAGTGATCGGTCTATTTTTAAGACTCATATTCGTTCTTAAATCCGATGAAATCTTATTATTTTCAGATCATACTAAAATTAGGTTTAAATCAATGATGTTCAAATCTTGATAAATTTTTTATCAAAAAGTTATGATGCACTTATTTATAAAAAAGAAGAAATATACTTGTTATCGAAAAGTTGATATCCATATTTGAACTTGGATTTATCCATAAATTCTAATTTCATGTTTCTTTAATTTATTTTTTAATTCAACAGGTGTGATTAAAAATAAAACAATAAGCTTATAATTAATATAATATAATATTAGAATTAATTTAAAACATATATTACCTTTTTTAGTCTCTTTAGGATACACATGGGGTGGCTGAAGCTAAGTTCGTCTTAATTCTGATCCGGATCCGACTCTAAATAATGACCAGATGTGTTTTTAAGACTCTTATCTAATTCTAAACTCAGTAAAATTATACCAAATTAGCTCCGAAAGTAAAAGTGTTCGAATCTGAGCGAAATTTTTGAATTGATTGGACTATATACGCCCCTAGTCGACTTTATTTTTTATTAGTGTAGTTTTTCGAAAAAAGATTTTTTGAAAAATATCTTATAAAAAAAATTCAAAATCAAGAGATAAAGAGAAGATATTTTAAAAAGTATCTTATAAGATTTTTTAAAATTTGGCCTTTTTAAATGTTTTTATTTTAAATGTATGGATAAATTTATAGGAGGAAATTCTATAGAATGTTATAAATTAGGTGGTCCACATGTTCAAGTGACAAATGAGTCAACTATTGGATTTATTAGGTTACAACAAAATTAATCAATAGACAAAACATTACTCATCCATATAATTCTGATTATTAAGAGACTAACACTTTTAATCAAAAGAAGTGGAGAGTTGACTAATAATGGTTAAGGGTCAAGCACAACAAAATCTATCCCCTTTTTTATTATAATCTATATATTTATAAGAAAATATTAAAGAATTAACATAATTTATTATTTTTTATCATTATTTTTTATTATTAATCTAATTTCTTTAATCTAATAATCTAATAACATATTTTTAGTGCACATATTTAATCAATAATTAATTGTTGGACAAAAATAATAAATTATACTAACTCTATGATATTTTTCATATTTATATTAAATATTATATCAATCTTTTTCTTCTTTCCAACATAGCTGAGCTAGGCTATACCCTTCTTGTAAACTAGTTATGCAAATTTGAAGTTATAATTCTAGCTATATAAAACAAAATCATATGAAAGATAAAGTCACTGATGTCTTCATTTGGTTATCATGCATTCTCCAAGCAAGAAAAAAACTGATAGAACTCAATAATAATGTGCTGACTTAAAAAACAAACAAAATAAAAAAAGAAAGCAAGAAAGATTAATTACTTGTCAATTCTGTTCCTGAGTTTCTGCAACAATCGAAGATTGTCATTCTCGATGTGCTCAAGAAGCTTCTCGATGAACAAATGCCTTTCTTGAGCACCAAGCTTGTTGACATCGAACAAAGCTGAAGTGATCCTCTCAAAAGTGGGAAGCCTCTGGATTTGAGTCCATTGTAATGCATGATGGCCTTCATTGTTATCAACATCGATGGCAGACCTGAAACTGGAAGCATGGCTTCTGAATGAGGACCTTATGCTCCTTCCAATCTCTGCCAACTCAATTCTCAAAGACTCTATCTCATCTACACCTCCCACCTCACCCATCTATCTCAATCAAGGTTATGTGGAGTAGTGCATCATGTTTCCAATTCCGATCCATAGATTTATAGGAGTATGGTGATGTACTGATGTACGTGTTTTTAAGCTTATTGATTGGTAGATGCTGATGATGCAATGGAATATGTCATGCATTACCGTATACCGAGACATGCATATGTGTGTGGAAAACATGCTAGATACCAAAATAGTTCTATTATAACTGAGAAAGGTTAGAGAATCATTAGAATTTATTATTTTTAGAATTAATTATTAATATTTAAAAGTATAAAATAAGATATGTTATTACTAATGAATTATAACTTAAATGGCATAATTTTTTTTATACTTATTTAAGAGGTCGTGAGTTCAAATTTCTTTATCTTTAGTAAAAAAAAATAAAAAAATAAGGTGTGTTGTTGTATTCAAAAAAATGTTAAAAGATTATTACTTAACTATTAACTCCATTTTTTTAGTTTAAGAATCCAACAACATATTTTATCTCGTACTTTTAAAATAAATTTTAACTATCTCTCTCAAATAAGGGGTATGTTACTCTCTATGATATATTTTATGATTATTAGAGAAATTTGATTATTATCATACTTAATGTTAACCATCTTTTTAACTAGAGTTTAGATAATTACATAGCTATCTATAATGATTTGAATTTTTTAAATTTTGAATTTTATTTTAGAGGGTAAAGTGTGATCTCTCATTATTTATTTCATAGATATGAGAGAGAAATAATTCAAGGATAAGAGATCACACTTAACCCTCTAAAGTAAAATTTAAAATTTAGAGGATCCAAATTCTATAATAAAAGGGTTTTGTTAGGTAGACAATGATTTTTGTAAATAATGTGAACAATAGACTCTAGAATTGACCCAATAAAGTAAAAAAATATTTCACTCTCAAATTACCTCCTAAGCCTTAATATTAAAATAATCATCTGCACATCTAGTGAATTAAACATCCAGTCATTATAAGTAAATGGAATAAAAAAAATTATCCAATTAAAAATAATGAACATAATAATCCCATACCAATTGAATTGAACATCCGACATATCTATTGTTCACATTGTTTCTCATTAGACCTATACTTTTTCATAATGATTATTGACTTCATTTTTTGCTGGGGATTAACCATTTAACAACTTAAACAATACATACTAATAATCTACTCTACGGAAAACTTCTGCGTTGATTACACAAAATTTTAATTCAAACAGATCAATGTGGGTTTAAATTAGATTAGCACGCGAGATAATCACAAAATTTTAACCGCAAATAATTGGATAAATATTACGACTGAAAAACAAATTCTAGATAGTGAGTTTTTTTTGGGTCAAGAGTTCTTCATTCACAGTGAAACTTATGGCTTCAATGATACTTTGCAGATATTAGTAAATAATTAAAAGGATTATTAATCATACAAATGTGACCAAAGAATATTTGATTATTTAATTCTCTCCTTTCATTTTTTTTCCTGGAAAAGATTAAGGGATTGGATAGTTTGAAAAAAATGATGAAATTGTACAATGAAATTTTGTTAAAAGCTCTTGTAAGTTGTAGAAATTATTTTATTCTAATTGCATAATTTGATATCCAAATTTAAGTTAAAAAGATGGTGAATAATAACTATGACGACTCAATTAAATTCCTCTAATAACAATAAAATATATGTTATAGAGGGTAATAAACTTTTTGTTTAAAAGGGTTGGTTAGAACTCACTTACTTTTAAATATTGAAGATTAACTGGTGGTCTAAAAATTTAAAATAATAAATTTTGATAATCATCTAATATTTTTGTTAGTAAATTAAGTAAATTAAACTAAAAGAATTGAGTTAATAACTAAATAATGGCTAATAATAATAAATTATGATAATTTCTAATTTTTCTCAATATAGTTAGTAAATGACACTTAAATTTTATAAATTTGTCATGCTAACTATAAATTTAGTTTGCACGCAGCAGTATAAAAATAATAATTTTTGAAAAATAATAAAAAATTAGGTTAAATAATTTAAAATTATCTTATTTAATATTTATTAATTATCGTTAGAATAATTATATAATTTTAGATGTAATAAATATATAATTATACATTTTATGTGTATGAAAATGAAATTATAAATGTTATATTATATAAGATAACTTTAGATATTGTTTCCTTAGTATTATCGTATAAAAAAAACATACATATATATAACTATATTTATACTATTACATTAAATTAACTAATTCTATTAAAAAAAATAGTTGTATATTGATCAATAAAATATGTGTATATTAAATTATCTATTTAACGTAATTTCATTTTAATGTGTATATTAAACAATAAAATATAATTTATTATCTCTTTTTATACTCAATTTTATTTATATTTATTATATAAATAAACATCCATATCATATTTTTTTTATCATTTCTTATATAATCTTATGTCTATTTTACTCTTTTTTTTCTATTCTTGTTAATATTTTGCATAATTATTTATTAAGAGACCACTGTTCTTTTTCATATTTTGCTAAATAATTGGTTTATTATGTATTAGGTGATAAATTTATGATGTCTTAACAATTTTTTTTAGTTTTTATTTAATTTTTTGTCTAATCATGTTCATTAATTATAATATATCTTTATCATTTATATATCACTTTTTTTCTTTTTTAACAATTTATATTTTTATTATCATTAAGTTACGTTATAATAATAATAATATTGAAAATGCAAGGTGTGGAGATTCATAAAAATAAAATAAAGAAAAATAGATGTTATTTTTAGTTATTGAAACATGGTATACAGAGTTGCATATCATCAAATAGTCTTTTTTGTACTATAGTATTTAAATATAACTAAAAAGGATAAAATAATAAAAAAATAACTACTTGAAAAAGAACGAAGATAAAGTAATATAATTATGTTCCGGCCCAACTCAATAAGGGTTGGGGGTTCATCCTACGGACTACTAATCCGGCGGGCCCTCGACCCATACACTAAGGTGACTCGCGCGTCAACTCACTCCCTAATGAAGACCTGGATAGCTGGCAGAAGCTTTCAAACATACAGTCCCAAGGCAAAAGACCCACCTGAGTTCAAGGTATAAATGAGGAGGGACCTACTCCTCTCTAGAAGTACGTCACCTTTACCTTAATTAGCCGTCTCATCGTACGGACGCTTACTTTAGCATCGGAGTGTCCTTACAGGTGGCCTCACCCGCCGACCCACCGACGATCAGGACAACACCTCTCCTCGTGGAGCTCGCACTCAGGTCCAGACATCCCCTCATCTCAACTCGTTGCTCACCACCCGACACCCATTCGACCTATCATTTGACCCGACACCCAACACCCATTTTCAGCTCACTTTGGAAATGCAATATGGGGCTGAACCCCTCTAAAGTGCGCGTTCGCCATGGAAGCGAGAAAGTTCCTAGGATTCATGATCACACAGAGAGGAGTAGAGGCTAATCCGGATAAGTGTGAAGCCATTCTCTGAATGACAAGTCCTGGTTATGTGAAGGACGTTCAAAGGCTAGCTAGCAAGGAGGCTAACGACTTTGTCACGGTTCCTCGGCGCGTTGGCAACAAAGGTGCTATCCTTCTTCAACCTAATGAAAAGGGGATGGCCTTCGAGTGGACCCCAACTTGTGAAGAAGCTTTTAATCACTTTAAGAGGATTTTGTCAGAACCACCAATACTCAGTAAGCCAAAGGAGGGGGAACCCTATATCTCTATCTTGTAGTGACAGAGGAGGCCATGGCGGCCGCTCTGATTCGGAAGGAAGATAAGATCCAGCAATCCGTGCACTTCATAAGCAAGGTACTCCAGGAGGCAAAGCTAAGATACACTAGGCTGGAGAAGTTAGCTTACGCTCTGCTAATCTCCCCTCGAAGGCTAAGACAATACTTTCAAGGGCACTCGATTACCCTGAAAACTGACTAGGCAATTTGGCAGATCCTACAAAAACCTGACCTGGCGGGGCGTATGATGCCCTGGACGATTGAATTGTCTCAATATGACATCTAGTACGAACCTTGGCATGCAATCAAGGTGCAAGCGTTGGTTGATTTCTTGGTTGAAGTGATCGGAGATGTTCCCGAGGACCCAGACACACGGTGGAAACTCCATATTGACGGAGCATCTAACCAAGCATTCAGAGGAGCTAGGATCATTTTAGAAAGCTCCGAAGGAATGACTTATGAGCAATCTATCAAGTTTGAATACCCGATTTTAAACAATCAAGTAGAGTATGAGGCCCTGATAGGCGGCTTAACTTTGGCCAAGGAGGTCAGAGTAACAAAGCTCGAGATCAACAATGACTCTCAGGTCGTGACTTCACAAGTGAACGGGACCTATCAAGCCAGGGACCCACTGTCGCAAAAGTATTTGGAAAATGCAAAGCAGCTGTGTAAGGATTTTGAGGAGGTAGTGGTCCAACATGTGCCTAGGAAAAGAAATGCCAGCGCAGACCTTTTGTCAAAACCAATGAGCACAAATCCGGAGTAGAAAATCGATCTCTTATCCAAGACTTGGTGAAGGAGCCATCGGTGACCCTTTGTTTGACCCAAATTCTGGACCTCTCCTCTTGGATCAGCCCGATCCAATATTTTTCTCAAAGAAGGAACACTCCCTAAAAATGAAAAGGAGGCCAAAGCAATAAGAAGAGAGGCTACTAAGTATGCAGTAATACAGGGGTAGCTATACAAGAGAAGACTTAATCAGCCCCTACTGAAGTGCCTACGCCCCGACTAGATGAACTACATCCTAAGTGAAGTCCATGAAGGATGTTGCGGCCACCACATTGGGGGGAAAGCTCTGGCCCAGAAGCCCAAAAGCCCAGAAGCCCAGAAGACTGAAAATCTTACCTACACACTCACGACCAGATTCTCGGTCGCCTATTAACAAGTGAGGATTAAGATTCTTTGAACCAAAAATTGCTAATAAAATGTCAGTGATTTGTTGGTTCTCCCGACCTAGCCCCTCATAGGTAATCTTGATCAAGTAATTAGGGCCAGTGCCAAAACTCCAATAGGTCAGTATTTGCCTTTCACCCTCAAGGGTGAGCCAGAAAGGATAGCGGCCCTGAGCCGGCCTCACTTTAAAATAGGTTTCTTTGAAGCCATGGAATAATCTTTGAAGAGGCCAAAAATCCGTCGGTTTTGTACATCTCGAAAGGAGAGGTATCCCATTTTGTGCTTTCCTTCCCGGGAGGGGTTTGTGAGTAAAAAGAAATAAAAGAAAACATTGACGGAGGTTGAGAGCTCTCGGTATTCACATACCATCTCAAAGTAGTGAATGTCAGCCCAGCTGTTTGGGTGAAGTTGTGACAGGGAGACGTCAGATCGGTTTAAAAGGGCCATGACGAAAGGTGAGAAGGGGAGACGAATTCCCAATTTGGTGAAAACATGGGATTGTATACCCACATCTAGTCAGAAACCCGGGGAGACAACAAGTTTAATTGACAAATGCGTTTCTCGGCTCCCGGGACGAACACATTGTAGTTCAAGGTCCTCTGGTCCACTGCCACACAATGCCCCGGAATTACGGAATTCTTGTAATTCCTCCTGGGTTATCTTAGAGGATGTGCTCGTCATGTCGGTGGTAACCCAAGCATAATGATCTACAGGGTTTTGTGCTGCGAGTTGCTGTGTCATGCCTACAGTAGGGGCACCACTTAAGTCAACACGGGAAGTCAGAAACTTGGAGGAATTGAAAAATGGAACTATGTTCTACTATATCACTACTCTATGCTATTTTGCATTAGTTCAGGGCCTAAATCCAGGAAAGAAAACACATATGGTACCCCCCTAAGAACTAACTAAAAGTGGCGAGTCCAATTCAGGCAAAGCAGAAGTCAAATAGAAACAAAATGCAGCAAATACAACACACAACAACGGACGACAACAAAAAGCATTGAAATAAACAAAATGAGTGCCAGAGGTTCGCGTACCAGTAAAGAAGTGGAAAGAAATGTTGGATCAAAAGAAAGTAGAGCGAAATGCGCAGCAGGTAGAAGGCAAATCAGTGCTTGTAGAATGGAAATAATGGGGAGCAAAGGGAAAGAGTGAGAAATGGAAAGAGTAGAAAGAGATATGAGGAAGATATGGATATTGGGATGGTAACCATCGAGAGGGAGTGATGCGTGAGCATCTTTCCTATCTTTTCCTAGTGAATTTACATTCGAATTTGCTAAGTTTAATCAAGATTTAAGTATTTTTGAGCCACTACAAATGCTACTTTGAGTCGTGTGCAATTTGATTTATTTCAGGTAGCATTCGGACGGATTTGACAGAGTTCGTGTAGAAGAAAAGGAAGAAAGTGGATGATATTGTCAACCCTAACCTCCTTGTACTCCAATGAACATAACATGAGTTACAGAGATTCAATTGACACGGTTCCAACGGCATTGGAATGCTAACTTCTATAACTTTCCAACGAGATATAATAGTTTATACTTTTCTTCTGGAATCACTGCCTTGGTGGCGCCAAACTCGGGATTCTCCAAGTTTGGCAACACGAACGTCAAAACTCCAATTTCATGCTGTCTTGGTGGCGCCAAACTTGGGATTCTCCAAGTTTGGCGCCAAGATAAAGAAAAAGTGAGTATTGCATGTGGTTAAAGTGGCGCCAAACTTGGCCCAGCCCAAGTTTGGCGCCAACCTTAGTGAACTTGGTGGTCTCCATGTCCTTCAGGAGCTAGCTCGAAGATCTTTTATATTTTGATTAAACTTTATTTTATTTGTGAATAGGAAAATATATTATTTAGTTTTAGAAAATATATTTTACATTAATTAGGATTAGATATAAAAAGAAAAAGATTTAGCCTTTCGGACTCTCTTCTCTTTTATGCACCTCATTCTACAGTTTACAATATTTCTGAATCCTAGTTTTTCTCTGAGCCATGAGCAACTAAACCTCCACTGTTAAGGTTAGGAGCTCTATTTATTGTATGGATTGATACTATTATTCTTCTATTTTAATTAATGTATTGATTTCAATTTCAAAAAGTTGTTTTCGTTCTTCATCTTAAGAATTTGGGTAGATCGGAAGAATAACCCCTATTCTAATTGAGTTCTTGTAAACCTTGAAAAACAATTTACTTGAATAACAACTTGAAAATAATTTCTCCTAAACCACTAATTTATCTGGACTTAACGGGATACGTGACATATAATCCTCTTATATTTGGATAATTAGGGTTTCTGTGGCTAATAAACTAGAACTGAACTTCACCTTCTAATTGAAATTAAGTGACCAAAGAATTGGCGGTTAACTAAATTAGAGGAGACTAAATTGCTAAGAATTGAATCTTGCATGATTAAAATAGTTGGTAAGAAATAGAAATCTGGAAGATAAACAACTCTGAAACCTTAACTGTTTTCTCATACATTCTTCACATCAATTTACTGTTTGCCTTTAATTCTCTGAATTTACTGTTTAATGCTAGTGAACTCTCAAACATCATTTTCTGTTTATCTGACTAAGTAAATCACTCAATCATTGTTGCTTGATCCATCAATCCTCGTGGGATCGACCCTCGCTCACCTGAGGTATTGCTTGGTACGACCCGATGCACTTGCCAGTTAGTTTATGGACTTTAAATTCCGCACCAGGGAGCGCGAAAAGGCAAGGGTAAAACAGACTTTTCTCTTCTCTTTCAAATCAGTCATAAAGAGCATTTAATGCTTTCGGCACAGATATCAAAATGACGCCTCAAGCAACAGTTGGGGGCAGCTCACGAGCACTAAAGGCGTGGATCTCGTCAACGGATCCCCGAGCAGAGGAGAACCATGACCCGAGAAGACACGATTAACTCGAACGTGCCAACTGTGAGCCTCACGGCTTGCCACGCTGGGGGAACTGTTCCGCCCCAGCCCAATAAGGGCCGGGGGTCCATCCTATGGACGACCGACCCGATGGGTCCTTGACTCGTACACCAAGGTGACTCGCATGTCAACTCACTCCCTAATGAAGACCTGGACAGCTGGCAGAAATTTCCAGACGGACGGACCCAAGGCAAAGGGCCTACCCGAGTTCAAGGTATAAATGGGGAAGGACCTACCCCTCACCAGAGGTACGTCACTTTTACCCTAATTAACCGGCTTATCGTATTGACGCTTACTTTAGCATCAGAGTGTCCTTACAGGTGGCCCCACCTGCCGATTCACCGACAATCAGGACACCACCCCTCCTCCTAGAGCTCGCGCTCAGGTCCAAACACCCCCTCATCCCAACCCGTTGCTCACCACTTGACACCCATTCGACCCATCATTCTGACGAGCAACCGAACAAATTACAAAATAGGTTCAAAGTAATTGTTTATATTATTTAATATCTAAAGTCAAATTGATAAATAATAAAACTTTTTTTATAATAATAAATTTTCAAAATATCACTTCAGCTTATAAATAATTTTTAAGTTTAAAATTAGTAATTTTGCTTATAAGCTATTTCTACTTTTTCACTCAAATATATATTTTTTTTCAAAAATTAAGTTTGTTTAGCATTTTTTCAAACATGATCTTAATAATTTACACTTACATTTCTTTAGAGTGATGGTGTTAATAGACTAAATATAAAATCATCAAATCACACACAACACTGTATACACTAGATTTAGAATCAGCGTTACGTGAAATTTAGATGGATATATAAATTAATATAAAATTTAATAATTATGTGATTAAAAAATTTATAATACAATGAAAAAAATTACGAAAACATTTAATTGAAATTTATTCATTTATTTTTATTAAAAATATTATGTGTATATAAAAAATTAACTATCAAATCAGTTATTATATATACATAAATTTTTAATTTATTTTAATATATATTTTATATTTTAACATATATTTTATATAAATAGTTAATTTTTTTTATACAAATGACATAGTTAGAATTTTATATGGTCGTTTATTTTCGTTCTTTTAAAGTAGTCACTTTTATTTATTATTTTTTGTCATTTTAGGATATATTTAGATAATCTGAATGAAGTAAGACTATTAATGCATATATAATATTTCACTAACTGAAACTAATATTAAATTTTCTAGTTTTATTTTTTCATGAATTACGACACCATATATTTTTAACATCGTTATTATAGTTAAATAATATTAAAAATTTAAATTATTGATACGATAAAAGTGATTATATATATAGATGACAAATATAATATATAACCAATGAACATAATTAAGCCAAAACAAAACAAAAATTATAAAAACATATATTTTAGTATTCTAGAAAATTCATCTTCTAATATAAAAAGTAGTTCATTGTTTAGCAAAATAAGAAAAATAATTTTGATTATAAAAATAATTGTGTCAAATATTAATAAGAATAGAGAGAAAAAAGAGAGGTATGAAATTATATAGGAGAAGAAAAAAATATATATATAATAAATGCTAATTTATATAATAAATATGAGTAGAAGTGAAAATAAAAAAAGAAAAAAATTGGTAGTCATAATTTGAGAATGAATAAATGAGAGAGAATATATTATTTGTAATTAATAGTAATTAGTAAGAGCAAGGTTCTGAAAATCGGACCGATTATCAAATCGTTTTAGTTATTGGTTTATTGGTTCATTGGTCTAACTGGTCCAACCGGTAGTTCAACTAGAAAAACCGTTTTAGAATAGAATAATAAATAAATTATAAATAAACATTCTAAAATATAATTATAATCTAATATAAATTTTAAAATAAGATTAGTAACAATGAAATGTAAAGAGATCTGATGCTGTGGAATACTAGCAGCCACTTGCTACATTACCAGCTGAATTCCTGAATTGAATCGGAAAAATAAAGTGAACTTTCAAACAGGTCAACACTCTATAACACAAATTTCCCAATATAGAATAGTAATCATTAATTGGCCCAAGCGAGAAATATTGTAATTTGATTTTGGCATAGTTCCCATTTACATTCATAATTGTTCATGTTGAGAGTAAAGAGCACTATTAAAATTCTCAAACATTTAACACCATAAGCATCTTAGTATTGACACAAAATGATTGCAGTCAGCACATTAAAATTTTGCTTATAGGTTCAATACAAGGTATGGAGTCATGAGACTCAGATGCCACAATGGTGGAAAATAATTCATAAAAGTAGAAAATAGGTTCAATACAAGATACATGATTAGATACAATTATTGGAGTAATTTTCCATGGAGCAGGTTTTTCTTTTTATTTTATCCGTTGATACCTGCAATAAATCGAAGGAGACAACAAACACAAAGAAAGCCATCACTTCAGCACCAAATTAAGCTTAAGGCCAAAATGGACAAACCCTACCAATGAATTACCATCTCCTTTAGACTAAAAGTCAACACAGCATAAGCAGGGTCTCCAGTAGTGGTTTCACTGAGACTATGATTAAATTGGTTCAACAGTTATTATGAGATCATCTACAATTATATATACACTAGCTTAGTTTGAACACCCTAAGAGATTTTAGGGGGAAAAACTATTTTCAAGAGCTATGTCATAAATTTTTGTATTACGGGTTATTATTTCAAACACAAACTAACTTAATCAAGTAACCAGAGCAAAATTACAAAACAGATCCAGCAACAAGCAACCAGCTAACAACGATTAGAAAACAGCAATTACACTAACATTGGTACATTATGAAACAGACCAGTAATCAGAGCAAAATTACAAAACAGAGCTAGCAACAAGCAACCAGCTAACAACAATTACAAAACAAACCAAAACATTAACCAATGCAATAATCACAAAATACTAAACCTTCACCCAACAATTACAAACAAATCCAGCAATTACAAACATTAGTACATTATAAAACATTCTAAAACCCTAAACCTTCATCCAGCAAAACCAACAATTACAAAACAAAGCAATCAATGAATTTGAACAAAAAAATTAAGAGCCATCAGCAACTAGTAATTACAAAACAGAGCCATCAGTAAATTTGAACAAAAATTTCAGAGCCATCACTATCCAGCAATTACAAAACAGTAAAACACTAAAATAGACTAACAGAACCATCGAGCCATCAGTAAATTTAAAAAAATTTTTTACAGCCATCACCAACCAGCAAATACAAGACAGATCCATCGACAACAGGCAATTACAAAACATTACAAGAAAAATGGAACAAAAATTGAACAACAATTTCAAAACTTCAGACTTCAAACGAAGACCGAACATTCAGAAATTAAAAGAAAGAAGTGGAGGCGAAGCCACTAACCTTCGAGCGGTTCGACGGTTTTCAAGCGGTTCTATCTCTAGCGGTTATAAGTAGCGGACCGAACCATTTTATTGTCGGTTCCTGGTTAAACCGGTTCGACCGGCCGGTCTGGTCTGATTTTCAGAACCATGAGTAAGAGTTAGTGATTATAATTAGTAAAAAAAAAATGTAATTGTAACGGTTTTTTAAAAAATATATAGAAAATAAAATTGGACGATAATGCGTAAAAAAATAGACATTTATACAATTATGTAATAAAAATATGAAAAAAAGTTAAGTTATTAACTTCTTATATTAGTATTAGTTTTTATATAATATAAATAGATAAATAGGTGTTGTTAAAATCTTACCGATGTAACAAAAGTCCTTCTATTCTATTATCTCGGATGATTTATATTATGAGCATATTTTAAAATACATGTTAAATTATTTAGTTATAATTTTCACATGAATTCATATTTATTAATTATTGAAAAAGAAACATGGCTAACTAGTTAGTCTATTTTTAGCGATTCACCGTTGCCAACAATTGGAAGAATATGAGTGGACTATGCAAATTGCAATCTTATTTTGGGTCATATTCCAAACAGAGTCTTTTTTGGTCTTTGTCAATTTCTAATGGAGGATTATCACTTTTCGGCTAAGCAAGTTAGGCAATTGCCAACGGTGGGTGAAATAAATAAATAAATGATAACTGTTTGGCAATAATTCTAGCTGCGCCTGGAAAATTCAGTTCAAAGTTCTTGTACACTTGACAATGAAATTTAAAGGGGAAGTGTCCACACTTAAAAAGATGGATGTCAATTTCTATCGCAAGAAATGCTATGTTGATGCGTAGGAAAATGTGAAAATAACTTTGTGAGATTAATAAAAATGAGGGTACCCCCAAGGCCCCCAACCATTGTTTCAAAGGCATCCAAGGAGTATTTCTGAGACTTTGGACTACTGTGGAATTTGGTTTGTCAAATTTTTAAACACTTCAATTTTTTATTTGATTTTTTTGTCCCTTTGAACACATATGTAATTTTATAAATCTACGTTTACGTAAAGTTACAAGTTTTAATATTTTTCATAAACTATTAAAAAATGTCATTATTAATTATAAGCAATTAATTATTAACTAACCTATAAAAAAATCATAAATAAAATATAATTAATTAATTTTATCAAATATACTTTAATTTTCATAAATAATTAAAAATCTCATGAATAATACACATATAATTTAGATACTTTGTTACAAAAATCTATCTTTGATATGCATTTTAATTTGATTGATTATTTGCATATGTGTTATTCATTACTATCTATCTAATTATATATATTACAATGAGAATAATTGATTGATTTTTATATATAATATTAATGTTAGTGTTTACTTCCTTACGTAGTAAATTTATACGCATTGGTATGATAAAAATATAGATAAATAAAATTACGACAGATAAATTATATTATTTACGTCAGTATTTAGTTTAATTTTAAAAGAATATATATCCTATCATTACTTTTATCAAAATATTTTTATAATTTAATAAAATTAAAAAATATTTTTTATTTACTTTACAAAAGATATATTTTAATTTTGGGCTAATGTTCAAATTCGTCCCTAAAAGATCACGCGATTTTCATTTTCGTCCTCGAATGATTTTTTTAATCAAATTAGTCCCTGAAAGATAAACTGTTAGTCAAATTAGTCCTTCCGTCAATTGGATGATGACGTGTCACGTTAAGTGCCACGTGGCATGCCACATGTCACTTGACATATAAAAAAGTTTTTTATTAGTCAAAATAGTCCTTGAAAGTCTAGACATAAATCATTTTCATCCCTCAAATTTTAAAAATTAGTCAAACTAGTCCTTATATATTTTTTTTATTTTTTCTTCATAAAATTATCTCTCTCCTTTAATTCTTCTCAAAATCTCTCTTATTCTTTTCTATTCTAAAACATTTTTCTTACATTACTACATTTTGTTGGAATATATATATATATACACTCAAAATTGAAATGTATGTATTTATTAACCTAAACAAAGTCATATGCTCAAAATCAAAATTTATGTATGTTAATCTAAACAAAGTTATACCACTATTTTTTTTTACTACATCTTTTTTTTTTCCATTACGATATTACTTATATATAGGATGTAATGGTAGTGATACTTAGAGTCAAAATTCAAGAAGATCCACATGCTTCAATTCTAAACTTTACAAAATATTGAAAATTTGTTGGTTAATTATTATCATTATTGTAAACGAATTGCTTCTTAAGCGTAATACGTGCAAACATCATAATAAATTTTTGTGTGTTTCATATGTTTGAGATAGATTATATAATTTTTCTTTTAATTTCACAAATCAATGAGATAAAATGAAATAGGAAATATTATACCTATACATAACACATGCTACTCCGCACTAATACATTATATAAATAGATATGCTTCATATTAAAATAAAATTCTTTTTGTTTTAAATGAAATATTTAAAAAATTATATTAGAATATTAAGATTCAAAAAGTGATTCCATAAACCAGTTTTTCAATTATTGAGTTTTACTATATAAACTAAATAATAATAAAAGTTATAATTTTAAAAAATTTAAAAGATTTAAAATTTAAAATAATTACTATATTATTTAGTAAAATTTAAAATATTAAATTTTTAAATATATAATCAACAATAATTTGATAAACTCATTTAAATAAAAAAAATTCATATAAAAAATTACAATTTGAAAATGTAAAATTTTAAAATACAAATGACAAAATAACTTTATAAAAATTTAATTATTTTTATTATTTTATGTAAAGAGAATTTTGTTTATTGTTTAAAAAATAATATTAAAATTAGTAGTATAAAATAATATTATAAATTTAATATTATAAAAAAATTATATAAGGACTAGTTTGACTAATTTTTAAAATTTGAGGGATGAAAATGACTTACTTTTGAACTTTCAAGGACTATTTTGACTAATAAAAAACTTTTTTATATGTCAAGTGACACGTGGTATGCTACGTGTCACTGACCTGTTACGTGGCATGCCACGTGTTACTGACCTGCCACATGGCATGTCACGTCATCATGCCACGTGGCACTTAACGTGACACGTCATCATCCAATTGACGGAAGGACTAATTTGACTAACAGTTTATCTTTCAGGGACTAATTTGATTAAAAAAATCATTCGGGGACGAAAATTAAGATCGCGTTATCTTACAGGGACGAATTTGAACATTAACCCTTTTAATTTTAATATTGAAGAGATGACTATGCTTTGCATTGTTATTGGAAATTGATGTGTTTTACATGTAACACCCTACCACACAGAGCTTTATACCTAGGATGTAAAACAGAGGTGGTGAGGCGCTACGACCTCTAAAAACAAAAATTTAATATATAATATAGTAAAGAAGGTTTATAACTAGGAGCCTTTAAAGGAAGGGATAAAACAAAATCGTTAAATAAAAAAAAAAAAACGTAACACTCACGAAACGATAAAGCAGACAGCGCAAGAGAGAACAAGCTAATAAGTTATGTTACCAAGAGTTTCAAAGTACATATAACAAAACTCAGGACTCGGCTCGCGAAGATAAACCGGCCCGAGCAAATAAGTGTATATACATATAGATATATAGGAGAACCCAAAAGAAAACCCCAAAATACAGAGTTACAAAATCCGAGTCTCCAAAATCACCTCTAAGAGGAACTAATACAGCATATATATAATAAGTGGAGATAATAAGTATCTAAACAAATACAAATAACCAAAATAAACCCAAAAGATTTAGATCTTCGCAACATCAAAAGCTTCCAGCATGCCTCAGTGAGGAACCGCCTGTCCTGCATCTGAAAACCACAAAATCCGCATGGGTGAGAACCAGAGGTTCTCAGCATGGTAACAGTGCCCGCATATCTAACATATAATGTCCTGGGAAAGCCGAAGGCAATCCTAGAACTTCCAATAGATAATTCAAACTTAAAGCATAACTAAACCATAGAGATAAAACTAGCAACTAGCTAAGGGTCTTCAGAACTATCTAAAAGTCTCCGTTCCAACTCCTCCGAATCTCCTAACCACCATCAAAACCAATGCAACAAACACAGTTATTACAAACAGAGAAATTACAAATAGGATCCAAATATAGCAAATAATCAAGTAGCATTTAATATGCAATCACTTAGGCAATCCAAACAAGACATGTAGATGCATATGATGCATGCCTGTCCTAGTGGCTGATGAGTCTCATCTGTCGGTTATAGAGCCAACCCGACAAGTTCTGGTAGCTAACCATTGGACGGTCCCTCTGTCGTGCATCCCCAACTCGAGTAATACTCAATCATAACATATTCATATTTATAATCATAATCATAATACAACACCCACTCTTGGTGTTTATCACGGGGGCGAGCTCATCCAAACCTTTCACAGTGTCCGGCCACACTTACGACATAGGGTCAGCAGAGTATCTAGTCTCCACCTGGAGCACGTGGTGGCTAGTCACTGCTTTTACCCAGGAAAACTCTTATCTCAGATAATCATTTCACCTCCATCCATACACATTCCATAATCATTTCTTATAACCATATCATCACTAATCATAACCCGGGGCAAATGGGACAGAACCACAACCTTTGTGTCCACCCGGGGAGTCTCTATACTAACTAACCTGGAGTAAGTGGGGCGAAACCACAACCCTTGCATTTACCCAGGAGGTAAGTTCTCATATGCCCAAGAGGAATCGAGGAGGGGATCCTAACCTCTCACCATCTCGCTGGAGGCGATTTTACAATACCAGGAGGAACAAGGAAGGGGATCCTCACCTTCCACCATCTCTCTGTGGTCGTACTTTCGAGAAAGAGAACTCAAGATACAATAATCATTCACATTCACATTTTCATTTCCAGCCATAATTTACAATTTATCACAGCCATCCGGCTTAAAATCAAAATTCATAATCAGCCATAAACCATAATCACACATAGCCATCCGGCTCATATCACATACACCGCCATTCGGCTCATATCTTATACACAGCCCTTCGGCTCGTTCTATATACTCAGGCATTCCACCATCCTCCTCAACAACTCATAACCTCATCATCAATCATGACTTCTCACTGTATCCCCTTTCTTCATCCACAAGTTACCCTCTTCCCTAGCTTCCTCTCAATCACTAGGCATTCTATATCAATTCAAGATCTAAGGGATGAGATTGGGGGTTTATAAGTGTGAAATAACACCTCGTAAGGTTACAAGCTTGTTGGGAATGTGAAAGACTTGAAAACAAAAGTTTTAGAAAAGAACTGGGTTGCGTGCGTACGCACAGGGGTGTGCGTGCGCATGTCCAGAAGTATTTTTAAAAGTGTGCGTATGCACAGAAAGCAAAATCTTCATGGTGGGGCGTGTGCACAATGTGTGCTAGCGCCACCACCAGCGTGCCAATCCCAACATGTGCGTAAACACTTACGCACAGCTCGCAAAACTCCCTTGGCCATGTACGCGCACAGAGCGTGCTGGGGCTCCCAGCAGCAGCCTCATTTCCACTTGTGCGTATGCACGGTGCTTTGCGTGCGCACAGGCCTCAAGATTCCACGGGATGTGCGCGCGCACAGGGCTGTGCGTGCGCACACAACCCAGAACTCACAAATTCTGCAGAATTTGCAGAATTCAGAACTTTGACCCAAACTTCCAACGATCATATCTCCTTCCACAAAATTCAAATTTCACCCAAATTTTAACCATTTTAAAGCTTATGAAATTATCTTTCAATTAATATAAAAATCATCAAATTCCGAAAATAATAGCTCAAGATATGATCCATTGAAGTTCATCAAAGTTCTATTTTTACCAAAACTTATAAACTCCCAAGTTTCAAAACATACACTTCCAAATCTCATTCAAAATCAACCAAAACTCAACCATTCCAACATCAATCATATTCCAACTTCCCAATCCAATCCACAACCTACCAAATCCTCATCCTTCATCAATCACAACTCAATAATTCAATCTCAACACACATTCAACATTCAAATTTCAACCACATTCAATATCTTGAATTTCCACAATATACAAAACACTTTATCAATCTCTTATGACAACTTCATCATCAATTCCACTATCAACATAATACCAAAAATAACTCTATTTCACTAACTATCAAACATACACACCAAGGCATACATATCTTGCATACAACATCTCATCAAGCCTCCAAAAACTAATATCCACATAATCATGCCACAATTCCAACAACCAATCAATCATCATCACAATTTTCATTCCTATCCTATGGGTCACTAGCCTAAGTTTTCACACCATATTACATTTTAGATACAGAAAACTAAAACCATACCTTGGCCGATTCCCCGCTCAACCCGGAACACCTCCAATATTCACTTTCCTCAAACCTTCAAGGCTCCAATACCTTTCAAATGGATCTTCCAGCACTAAAAGTCCACTCCAAGCCTTTCCAAGACTCCAATCAAGCTCCAATTTGACAATTTGAACTCTAATTCAACATAAACTCAACTAGTTCATACAATTGAACAATTTTAACACTAGGGCACATGAAATTGGACAACCACAAAGGTTTAGAACTTTCTTACCTTTAACCACTGATCCTTGAGCAATGCCTACAAGGAATCAAGTCTAGTGAACCCCTAAAACATGAAAATCATCAAGGAATTGAGTTCCTCAAACCTTAAACCCGAAATGAACATACCAGCAGAAATGGAGCTAGGAAAATGCGATTTACTTACAGTTTTATTTAGATAGAATTGAAGATCTTGACGAGTCCGACGTATGGCCACAAACGGCTCATCAATCGGAACTCCGGATCAAAAGTTATGATCAATTGAAGATTGAAGTGAAATTTGGAAAAGTGTTTCTTGTTCTTCCTTTCCTCTCTCAGCGTGTTGGTGTTATATGAGAGGAGAGAGAGTGCTGAGCTTCTCTTTTAAATGAAGCTTGGCTGGGCCTTAGGCCTAACATGGGTCCGGTTGGTCCGGTTTGGCCCGTTCGGCCCAATCTTGGGCCGATTTCTTTAAAATTAGTGTCGAAAATCTCGTTTTGATTTTCTCTATTATATTTAACCATAAAAATCACATTTTTAATTCTCTAGAATAAATTTTTATTTGTGGGTTAATTAGTCATTAATTAACCGGATTTTACATTCTATCCACCTAAATGAAAATTTTGCCCACAAAATTCGAATTCAGCTCCCTGTAAATAGGTGAGGGTAGTCTGTCCCCATTTCTAATTCAAGTTCTTCAGTGTGCTTCTCTATCCTGACTTGATTTCCAAGTCACCTCTCTAATAAGACTTCTTTTCCTCAGAGTTCCTTACGTTCACGTCGTCAATCCTGATTGGGGTCACTTGAAACTTCATATCCTTTTTAAATTGGACTGGTTCAAATTGTTATAGCACCTCAGACGGCCCATCATCCTTGAAATAAACTCCTTTAGGTGGATCGCTCTTCTCTTACCGGTCCCTGAAGTAGTCCCCAATAATTCACAGCTTCCTCTTTTAAACTCTCTTTAGGCTCACTCCGTTAGTCTGCATAACTTTTAGGTCGGCTTGCGCAGTTAGAACCTTAACTCGATTTTTGCTTAATCTTTTCTCTTCGTTTTCGGCTATTAGTTCAGAACCTAAGACGCTTGATTCCCTTGTTCCACTCGCTTCAACATTCTTGGTAGTTCTTTATTCTCTTACTGCACTTTTCGAACTCTCGGCCTTACAACTCCTTAAAGTTCGTAACCGATTCAGTCTGATACCTCTAGCTGCTGCCTCGACACCCAGCTTTAGACTACAAACTTACTTAACGTTTCCTTCTCCTTAATCGTTCTCCAACAACACTCAGAGTCTTCTTATTGAGGACGCTTATTACCACTTTACGATGTTGCCTCCACGTGCATCCAAACCCCTTCGATATTGCACCACAGCGGTTTCAAATGATTTATTAGGTTCAAGTGTCATGAGTATCAGTACCGAGATTAATCTTCCTCTCAAGATTCAAAAGGTTCCTTCGCCTTCAGGCCTTCACGCACACGGTGCACTCTAGCGTGTCAATGTAGCTTTGGGTAATACGGTTGGCAAGAATTAAGGCTCCAAAGCTCCTCTTGATATCGCATGCATACACACTTCATCTCCCGCGTTTAAGAGTCTTGCTCTAAGGGTCTAATATCTCGATGATTACCACTAGAGGTTTTACGTGATACTAGTTTAGACATCGAATCGATTCTCAAACAGATATTAAGCTCGAAAGATGAACGATCAATACGAACGGTGTTCGCGAGAAGTCAGAAAGATGTCTCGTATAGTAATTAAACAAAAGTGGCAGGTGAATAACGAAATGCACAAGGGGAAGAATTCAAGGTGCATCTCGAGAAAAGGGTTCAAATTAAAACTGTGATAGGGAGAATAAGGCATATAAAATTAAGCAAGTCTCAGCTAATGTCAAAGAGGACCCAAGTTTGCCAAAAAGGAGCAACTCCACTCGTAGCACGCCCCTAAGATTCAAGGATTTAGATGATTATACCAAGATAATTTTCAGGCTCATTCTAAAAAAATGAGACTCATACAAGTAAAAGGTAGCATTGGAAGGAGGATCAATTTATTAAGAATGCCAAGAAGCTTGTGAAATAATTGCAATAATCCACAGATGTTTTGTATGACCAATTGATAAAGTTGGGAATTGTGGGCGATAGCGAGAATGTTTGATTATGATAAGATTGATTCTAGGTGGTTTGATGACATTGTAAGGGTTGAATTCGTGATTGATTACAATGAAAGTTGACTACATGTGAGTTGAGAATAAGTACACGATTGTATTTAAAATGTGTGGTTAAAATGATTAGTTAAGGCATAGAGGTGTTGAGTAAATTGAAAGAACAATCAATTCTAAAAGCTGAAAGAGCTTTTATAAGTGGATGAAGATGTGAACTAAGGATTAGGAATGAGAGTGATACCGAATAGTCAACTATGGTATTGAAATGAGCTTGAGCAATGATTATGGGAACATTTGGATTGCTAAGTTGGGTCGTCACCATGGTACATGAATGATTTGACAAGGTTGATATTGCGACTGGTTGCTATAGTGAATTATGATAAGTTGATTATCGAAAGTCTTCTGCCTGATAATTCGTTGAAGATTCAAGAAAATATTTGAAGTAGAACTTTCAATGTAAGTCTTCAAAAGAAAGGCTAAGTCGGGTTGTGAAGAAGCGTTGACGCAATCCCTCTCGTATAAATCTTTTCTGTCGTTCTCTTCCTTCTTCATTGGCATAACCGGGGCTCCTCATAGGAAAACACTTAGTCAGACAGTTTTCTCTTCTAAGTTAACTAAATATCGCTTTGTATCAACATCTAATAGTCGTCGACTAATCACCAACTTGGACTTCACGATTATCAAAACTTGTCATGCATCACGAATGAATGTTACATATCAATTGTATGCATGGTAGTTCAAGATTCAACTACTAATTTGCAATTACCTTGGGTTTGAGGATAAGATTTGGCTGCCTCCCGGTGTTCCCTGTGTGGACAATTCCAGGACATATGCCCAGGGCGACCGCACTTGTAACATACACCTAGTCCGGCCCTGCATGGTCTGTTTGGATGATACTATTTGCATCTCCGACACTTTAAGTCTTCCGGTTGAGTACTAATCTGCCCTTCTGAATTCAGACCCTGACGGTTGTCGTTCCTTTGGTCATTATTCCGGCGTTGAGAACATGAAGTGGCATAACGAACCCTCTTGAAACTTTGGCCCCTTGGTGTAATCTTCGTCTTCTTTCCCTCTTTCTTGCCAAAAGGTTTTCGACGGTCACTCCTAGCCAGCTCGGTTCTTCTTGAGCTTTCGCCCGCTATTTGACCCGTGTTAGTTAACTCCGTATGACTCACTATTTGCACTGGTGCCACTATACTCGGGACATCATTTCCATCACCCTGGTCGTTGCCAACTCTGACTTGTTACTCCATCCTACCCCTTTCTCGGCTAGTCGCAGCAGCCACAGCGCCAATCGCAGCAACCACACTCGCCGTCGCGGTCATGAAATTAGTCAAGGTACCTACCGGTATGGTCACAGCATTACCTCTCCGTCCTCGACCCTGATTACGCCTCTGATCGCGTCCACGAGGCGCTATTTGGCTTCTGTTCACACCAAACAAGTGATATCAAGGTGATCAGTGTCAATATCGCAAGTCTAGTGCTTCAAAGTTCCAAATGCATACTCATGAACTTTATGCTATGTATATCAGGTAGATATCCTAAATAGCACATAAACACGACTCAAAGTATACTCAGAAGCATAGTTAGTCCGTCCCTCAAGCTCTACAGGAACGAACTGCTCTGATACCATAATGTAACACCCTACCACACAGAGCTTTACACCTAGGATGTAAAACAGAGGTGGCGAGGCGCTACGACCTCTAAAAACAAAATTTAATATATAATATAGTGAAGAAGGTTTATAACTAGGAGCTTTTAAAGGAAGGGATAAAACAAAATCATTAAATAAAAAAACGTAACACTCACGAAACGATAAAGCAGACAGCGCAAGAGAGAACAAGCTAAGAAGTTATGTTACCAAGAGTTCCAAAGTACATATAACAAAACTCAGGACTCGGCTCGCGAAGATAAACTGGCCTGAGCGAATAAGTGTATATACATATAGATATATAGGAGAACCCAAAAGAAAACCCCAAAATACAGAGTTACAAAACCCGAGTCTCCAAAATCACCTCTAAGAGGAACTAATACAGCACATATATATATATATATATATATATAAAATAAGTGGAGATAATAAGTATCTAAGCAAATACAAATAACCAAAATAAACCCAAAAGGCTTAGATCTTCGCAACATCAGAAGCTTCCAGCATGCCTCAGCGAGGAACCGCCTGTCCTGCATCTGAAAACCACAAAATTCGCATGGGTGAGAACCGGAGGTTCTCAGCATGGTAACAGTGCCCGCATATCTAAATATAATGTCCTAGGAAAGCCGAAGGCAATCCTAGAACTTCCAACAGATAATTCAAACTTAAAGCATAACTAAACCATAGAGATAAAACTGGCAACTAGCTAAGGGTCTTCAGAACTATCTAAAACTCCCCGTTCCAACTCCTCCGAATCTCCCAACCACCATCGGAACCAATGCAACAAACACAGTTATTACAAACAGAGAAATTACAAATAGGATCCTGATGAGCGGATAATTTATACCCTTTTTGGCATTGTTTTTACATAGTTTTTAGTATGATTTGATTAGTTTTCAATATATTTTTATTAGTTTTTAAATAAAAATCACATTTCTGAACTTTACTATAAGTTTGTGTGTTTTTCTATGATTTCAGGTATTTTCTGGCTGAAATTGAGGGACTTGAGCAAAAATCAGATTCAGAGGCTGAAGAAGGACTGCAGATGCTGTTGGATTCTGACCTCCCTGAACTCAAAGTAGATTTTCTGGAGCTACATGAGTCCAATTGGCACGCTCTCAATTACGTTGGAAAGTAGACATCCAGGGCTTTCCAGAAATATATAATAGTCCATACTTTACCCGAGTTTAGATGATGCAAAATGGCGTTCAACGTCAGCTTTCTGCCCTATTATGGAGTTAAACGCCAGAAACAGGTTGCAAAGCAGAGTTAAACGCCAGAAACAGGTTACAAACTGGCGTTTAACTCCAAGGAAGACCTCTACATGTGTAAAGCTCAATGCTCAGCCCAAGCACACACCAAGTGGGCCCCGGAAGTGGATTTCTGCATCATTTACTCATTTCTGTAAACTCTAGTAACTAGTTTAGTATAAATAGAACTTTTTACTATTGTATTTTGATCGGGGGGGGGGGATCATCTTTGAATCTTCGGATTATCTTTTGATCCTTTGATCACGTTTGGGGGCTGGCCTCACGGCCATACCTGGACCTTCATCACTTATGTATTTTCAACGGTAGAGTTTCTACACACCATAGATTAAGGTGTGGAGCTCTGCTGTCCCTCATGAATTAATGCAAAGTACTATTGTTTTTCTATTCGATTCAAGCCTATTTTTTCTCTAAAATATTCATTCGTACACAAGAACATGATGAATGTGATGATTATGTGACGCTCATCACCATTCTCACTTATGAACGCGTGCCTGACAACCACTTCCGTTCTACTTGCAATAGCTTGAGTGCGTATCTCTTAGCCTCCTGGTTCATGACGCATGGTTGCCTCGCCTGACAACCGAGCCTTCCATTCCATGAGATCAGAGTCTTCGTGGTATAGGCTAGAATTATTGGCGGCCATTCTTGAGATCCGGAAAGTCTAAACCTTGTCTGTGGTTTCCGAGTAGGATCTTGGAAGGGATGGCTGTGACGAGCTTCAAACTCGCGAGTGCTGGGCGTAGTGACAGACGAAAAAGGATTACTGAATCCTATTCCAGTATGATCGAGAACCAACAGATGATTAGCCGTGCGGTGACAGCGCATTTTGGACCATTTTCACTGAGAGAACGGGATGTAGCCATTGACAACGGTGATGCCCAACATAAGCTTGCCATGGAAAGGAGTATGAAGGATTGGATGAATGCAGTAGGAAAGCAGAGATTCAGAAGGAACAAAAGCATCTCCATACGCTTATCTGAAATTCTCACCAATGAATTACATAAGTATCTCTATCCTATTTTATATTTTAATTATATTTTAATTATCAATTATCCATAACCATATGAATCTTCCTAACTGAGATTTACAAGGTGACCATAGCTTGCTTCAAGCCGACAATCTCCGTGGGATCGACCCTTACTCACGTAAGGTTTATTACTTGGACGACCCAGTGCACTTGCTGGTTAGTTGTGCGAAGTTGTGACAAAGAACTAAGATTATGAACGTGCGTATTAAGTTTTCAGCACCGTTACCAAGGAATAAACCGTCACGATTTCTGCGCACCAAGTTTTTGGCGCCGTTGCCGGAGATTGTTCGAGTTTGGATAACTGACGGTTCATCTTGTTGCTCAGATTAGGTAAATTTCTTTTCGTTTTTTTTTTTCAAAAAAAAAAAAAAATCTTTCAAAAATTTCTCCCTGTTTTCGAAAATTATTCTAAATTTTTAAGAATGAATTCTAGAGTTTCATGAAACATGTTGAAGCCTGGCTAGCTGTAAAGCCATGTCTAATTCTTTTGGACCGAGGCTTCCACTCATCAGCACAGAAGCAAGTTGAATGAAGTATCAGCTGTTGTATGTCTGATTTGTATCTTCAAGCTTGGCTGGCCATTGGCCATGTCTAGTGTTTTAGACCGGAGCTTTCACTGAAAGCTTGGCTGGCTAGTAAGCTATGTCTAATTCCTGGACTGGAGCTTTAGACTAACATTGCATGATTCCTGGAATTCTCATTAAAAATTTTGAAATCCTTATTTTTTTTCTTCCAATTAATTTTCAAAAAATACAAAAAAAATTTAATAAAATCATAAAACCAAAAATAATTTTGTGTTTCTTGTTTGAGTCTATTGTTAATTTATAAGTTTGGTGTCAATTGCATGTTTATCTCTTTCTTGCATTTTTCGAAAATTCATGCATTGCATTCTTCATGATCCTCAAGTTGTTCTTGATGAATCCTCTTGTTTGATCTTCATATTTTCTTGTTATGTGTTGTATCTTGTTTTTCATATGCATTTTTGAATTATTAGTGTCTAAAAATAAAAAAATTTTTAAGTTTGGTGTCTTGCATGTGTTTCTTTTCTTAAAAATTTTCAAAAATAAGTTCTTGATGTTCATCTTGACATTCAAAGTGTTCTTGGTGTTCATCTTGACATTCAAAGTGTTCTTGCATGCATTATGTGTTTTGATTCATAATTTTCATGTCTTGAGTCTTTTGGTTGTTTCTCTCTTTCTCCATTAAAAATTCAAAAATAAAAAATATCTTTCCCTTTTTCTCTCATAAATTTTCGAAAATTTGAATTGACTTTTTCTAAATGTTTTAAAATTTAGTTGTTTCTTATGAGTCAAATCAAATTTTCAATTTAAAAATTATATCTTTTTCAAATCTTTTTCAAAAATCAAATTTTTTTCATTTTTTCTTTCATAATTTTCGAAAATTTCAAATTGATTTTCAAAAATCTTTTTCTTATTTTGTTTCATAATTTCAAAATCTTTACTAACTTTTAATATTTTGATTCAAAAATTTCAAGTTGTTACTTGCCTATTAAGAAAAGTTCATTCTTTAAATTTTAAAATCCTATCTTTTAGTTTCTTGTTAGTCAAGTAATCAAATTTAATTTTCAAAAATCAAATCTTTTTAATTTGCTTTTTAAATCTTTTTCAAATTAAATTTCAATCATATCTTTTTCAATTCCAATCATATCTTTTTCAAAATCAATTTCAAAATCTTTCATAACTTCTCACTCTTTCAAATTTGATTTTCAAATCTTTTTTAATTAACCACTTAACTTTTTATTTGATTTTAAAAGTTTACTATTTCAATTATATCTTTTTTAAAACCACCTAACTACTTTTCTCTCTCCTAATTTTCGAAAATCACCTCCCTCTTTTTCAAAAATCTTTTTAATTAATTAATTGTTTCTTCTAACTTTTTCGAATACTAATTAATAAATAAAATAAAAACAAAAATATTTTTCTTTTTTTTTCTTCTTCTAATTTTCGAAATTCTCTCCCCCTCATCTCTTTCTAATTATTTTATCTATCTACTAACACTTCTTTTCTTCTTAAAAATTCGAACCCTCTCCCCCTTTCTGTGTTCGAATTTTTTTTCTTCTCTTCTACTCACATAAAGGAACCTCTCTACTGTGGCAAAGAGGATCCCTATTATTTTCTGTTCCCTTCTTTTTCATATGAGCAGGAGCAAGGACAAGAACATTCTTGTTGAAGCTGATCCAGAACTTGAAAGGACTCTGAAGAGGAAGCTAAGGGAAGCTAAAGCACAACTCTCTAGAGAAAATCTGACAGAAATTTTCGAAAAAGAAGGAGACATGGCCGAAAATAATAACAATGCAAGGAAGATGCTTGGTGACTTTACTGCACCAAATTCCAATTTACATGGAAGAAGCATCTCAATCCCTGCCATTGGAGCAAACAATTTTGAGCTAAAGCCTCAATTAGTTTCTCTGATGCAACAGAACTACAAGTTTCATGGACTTCCATCAGAAGATCCTTTTCAGTTCTTAACTGAATTCTTGTAGATCTGTGATACTATTAAGACCAATCGAGTTGATCCCGAGGTCTACAGGCTTATGCTTTTCCCGTTTGCTGTAAGAGACAAAGCTAGAATATGGTTGGACTCTCAACCTAAAGATAGCCTAAACTTTTGGGATAAGCTGGTCATGGCTTTCTTAGCCAAGTTCTTTCCTCCTCAAAAGCTTAGCAAGCTTAGAGTAGATGTTCAAACCTTCAAACAGAAAGAAGGTGAATCCATCTATGAAGCTTGGGAGAGATATAAGCAACTGACCAAAAAGTGTCCTTCTGACATGCTTTCAGAATGGACCATCCTGGATATATTCTATGATGGTCTGTTTGAATTATCTAAGATGTCATTGGACCATTCTGCAGGTGGATCCATTCACCTAAAGAAAACGCCTGCAGAAGCTCAAGAACTCATTGACATGGTTGTAAATAACCAGTTCATGTACACTTCTGAAAGGAATCCTGTGAGTAATGGGATGCCTCAGAGGAAGGGAGTTCTTGAAATTGATGCTCTTAATGCCATATTGGCTCAGAACAAAATATTGACTCAGCAAGTCAATATGATTTCTCAGAGTCTGAATGGATTGCAAGCTGCATCCAACAGTACTCAAGAGGCATCTTCTGAAGAAGAAGCTTATGATCCTGAGAACCCTGTAATAGAAGAGGTGAATTACATGGGTGAACCCTATGGAAACACCTATAATCCCTCATGGAGAAATCATCCAAATTTCTCATGGAAGGATCAACAAAAGCCTCAACAAGGCTTTAATAATGGTGGAAGAAACAGGTTTAGCAATAGCAAGCCTTTTCCATCATCCACTCAGCAACAGACAGAGAATTCTGAGCAGAATCCATCTAGCTTAGCAAATATATTCTCTGATCTATCTAAGGCCACTGTGAGTTTCATTAATGAAACAAGGTCCTCCATTAGAAATTTGGAGGCACAAGTGGGCCAGCTAAGTAAAAGAGTCACTGAAACTCCTCCTAGTACTCTCCCAAGCAATACAGAAGAGAATCCAAAAAGAGAGTGCAAGGCCATTACCTTACTTGGTGTGGCCGAACCCAAAGAGGAGGAGGAAGACGTGAATCCTAGTGAGGAAGACCTCCTGGGACGCTCAGTGACCAATAAGGAGTTTTCCTTTGAGGAACCAAAGGAATCTGAGGCTCAACTAGAGACCATAGAGATTCCATTGAACCTCCTTCTGCCCTTCATGAGCTCTGATGAGTATTCATTCTCTGAAGAGAATGAAGACATTACTGAAGAGCAAGTTGCTAAGTACCTTGGTGCAATCTTGAAGCTGAATGCCAAATTATTTGGTAATGAGACTTGGGAAGATGAACCTCCCTTGCTCACCAATGAACTAAATGCATTGGATAGGCAGAAATTACCTCAAAAGAAACAGGATCCTGGTAAATTCCTAATTCTCTGTAACATAGGCACCATGACCTTTGAGAAGGCTCTGTGTGACCTGGGGTCAGGAATAAACTTAATGCCACTCTCTGTAATGGAGAAACTTGGGATCTTTGAGGTGCAAGCTGCCAGAATCTCCTTAGAGATGGCAGACAACTCAAGAAAATAGGTAGAGGACGTGCTAGTAAAGGTTGAAGGCCTTTACATCCCTGCTGATTTCATAATCCTAGACACTGGGAAGGATGAGGATGAATCCATCATCCTTGGAAGACCTTTCCTAGCCACAGCAAGAGTTGTGATTGATGTGGACAAAGGAGAATTGGTCCTTCAACTGAATGAAGACAACCTTGTGTTTAAAGCTCAAGGATCTCCTTCTGTAACCATGGAGAGGAAGCATGAAAAGCTTCTCTCGCTGCAGAGTCAACCAAAGCCCCCACAGTCAAATTCTAAGTTTGGTGTTGAACCCCCACATTCAAACTCTAAGTTTGGTGTTGGGAGGTCCCAACAATGCTCTGAACATTTGTGAGGCTCCATGAGAGCTCACTGTCAAGCTATTGACATTAAAGAAGCACTTATTGGGAGGCAACCCAATGTTATTTAATTATATCTATTTTATTTCTATTGCTATTTTATGTTTTTTTTAGGTTGATGATCATGTGGAGTCACAAAAACTACTGAAAAATCAAAAACAGAATGAAAAATAGCTTTAAAAATAGCTCACCCTGGAGGAAGAACTTATTGGTGTTTAAACGCCAGTAAGAAGCATCAAACTGGCGTTTAACGCCAGTAAGAAGCATCAAACTGGCGTTTAACGCCAGAAAGAAGCATCAAGTTGGCGTTACGCCAGAAACAAGCACCAGACTGGCGTTTAATGCCAGAACAGAGCATGGAAGTGGCGTTAAACGCCAGAAACAGGCTACATTTGGGCGTTTAACGCCAAAAACAAGCAGCAAGCTGGCGTTTAACGCCAGACATGCATGCTAAGGGCGTTTTACACGCCTAATTGGAGCAAGGATGTTAAGTCCTTGACCCCACAGGATCCCCTCAGGATCTGTGGACCCCACAGGATCCCCTCAGAATCTGTGGACCCCATAGGATCCCCACATACCCTACCTCTTCTTATCTCTTCACACCTTTTCATAACTCTCTTCCCTAAATACCCTTCACCAATCACCTCAATTACTCTTCCCCATCACCTCTTCACCACTCATATCCATCCTCTCTTCCCCATAAACCCCACATACCTACAAAATTTAAACTCTTTTCCCTCCCAAACCCAACCCTAATGGTCGAACCCTAAACCTTCCCCCACTCCTATATAAACCACACTTTCCCTCTTCATTTTCACACAACACAACCCTCTCTTCTTCCCCTTGGCCGAATACACCCCTCTCTCCCTCTCCTCTATTTTTCTTCTTCTTCTTCTCCTTTTTTCTTTCTTCTTTTGCTCGGGGATGAGCAAACATTTTAAGTTTGGTGTGGTAAAAGCATTGCTTTTTGTTTTTCCATAACCATTAATGGCACCTAAGGCCAGAGAAACCTCAAGAAAGATGAAAGGGAAGGCAATTGCTTCCACCTTTGAGTCATGGGAGATGGAGAGATTCATCTCAAAGGTCCATCAAGACCACTTCTATGAAGTTGTGGCCAAGAAAAAAGTGACCCCTGAGGTTCCTTTCAAACTCAAAAAGAATGAGTATCCGGAGATCCGACATGAGATCCGAAGAAGAGGTTGGGAAGTTCTCACCAACCCCATTCAACAAGTCGGGATCTTAATGGTTCAAGAGTTCTATGCAAACGCATGGATCACTAGGAACCATGATCAAAGTGTGAACCCGAATCCAAAGCATTGGCTTACCATGGTTCGGGGGTAATACTTAGATTTCAGTCCGGAAAATTTAAGGCTAGCGTTCAACTTGCCAATGATGGAAGAAAACGCACGCCCCTACACTAGAAGGGTCAACTTTGATCAAAAGTTGGACCAAGTCCTCATGGACATATGTGTGGAAGGAGCTCAATGGAAAGTTGACTCAAGAGGCAAGCCGGTTCAATTGAGAAGACTGGACCTTAAGCCTATAGCTAGAGGATGGTTGGAGTTTATTCAACGCTCAATCATTCCTACTAGCAACCGGTCTGAAGTTACTGTAGACCGGGCCATCATGATCCATAGTATCATGATTGGGGAGAAAGTGGAAGTTCATGAGATTATACCTCAAGAACTCTACAAGGTGGCTGACAAGTCCTCCACTTTGGCAAGGTTAGCCTTTTCTCACCTCATTTGTCACCTCTGCATTTCGGTTGGAATTGACATAGAGGGAGACATCCTCATTGAAGAGGACAAGCCCATCACTAAGAAAAGGATGGAGAAAACAAGAGATCATGGACCTTAACATCCTCACAATAAGATCCCTGAGATACCTCAGGGGATGCACTTTCCTCCACAAAACTATTGGGAGCAAATCAACACCTCCCTAGGAGAATTAAGTTCCAACATGGGACAACTAAGGGTGGAGCACCAAGAGCACTCCATCATCCTCCATGAGATTAGAGAAGATCAAAGAGATATGAGGGAGGAGCAACAAAGACAAGGAAGAGACATAGAGGAGCTCAAGAGCACCATTGGTTCTTCAAGAAGAGGAAGATGCCACCCTCACTAAGGTGGACCCGTTCCTTAATCTCCTTGTTCTTATTTCTCTGTTTTTCATTTACTATGCTTTATGTTTAGTTATGTTTGTGTCTTATTACATGATCACTAGTGTCTATGTCTTAAAGCTATGAATGTCCTATGAATCTATCACCTCTCTTAAATGAAAAATGTTTTAATTACAAAAGAACAAGAAGTACATGAATTTCGAATCCATCACCCTCACTATGAATGCTTGAACAATACATATGTCTTTTGATATTGTTGTTTATGAATGTTAAATATGTTGGCTCTTGAAAGAATGATGAAAAGGGAGAAATATTATTTGATGATCTGAAAAATCATAAAAATGATTCTTGAAGCAAGAAAAAGCAGTGAATAGAGAAAAGCTTGCGAAAAAAAAAGAGAAAAGAAAAAAATGGCGAAAAAAAAGAGAAAGAGAAAGAAAAAGCAAGCAGAAAAAGCCAAAAGCTCTTTAAACCAAAAGGCAAGAGCAAAAAGCCAATAGCCCTTAAAACCAAAAGGCAAGGGTAGTAGAAAGGATCCAAGGCTTTGAGCATCAGTGGATAGGAGGGCCTAAAGGAATAAAATCCTGGCCTAAGCGGCTAAACCAAGTTGTCCCCAACCATGTGCTTATGGCGTGAAGGTGTCAAGTGAAAACTTGAGACTGAGCGGTTAAAGTCGAGGTCCAAAGCAAAAAGAAGAGTGTGCTTAAGAACCCTGGACACCTCTAATTGGAGACTCTAGCAAAGCTGAGTCACAATCTGAAAAGGTTCACCCAGTTATGTGTTTGTGGCATTTATGTATCCGGTGGTAATACTGGAAAACAAAGTGCTTAGGGCCACGACCAAGACTCACAAAGTAGCTGTGTTCAAGAATCAACATATTGAACAAGGAGAATCAATAACACTATCTAAATTCTGAGTTCCTATAGATACCAATCATTCTGAACTTCAATGGATAAAGTGAGATGCCAAAACTATTCAGAGGCAAAAAGCTACTAGTCCCGCTCATCTAATTGGAGATAAGTTTCATTGATATTTTAGAATTTATAGTACATTCTCTTCTTTTTATCCTATTTGATTTTCAGTTTCTTGGGGACAAGCAACAATTTAAGTTTGGTGTTGTGATGAGCGGATAATTTATACGCTTTTTGGCATTATTTTTACATAGTTTTTAGTATGATTTGATTAGTTTTCAATATATTTTTATTAGTTTTTAAATAAAAATCACATTTCTGGACTTTACTATGAGTTTGTGTGTTTTTCTATGATTTCAGGTATTTTCTGGCTGAAATTGAGGGACTTGAGCAAAAATCAGATTCAGAGGCTGAAGAAGGACTGCAGATGCTGTTGGATTCTGACCTCCCTGCACTCAAAGTGGATTTTCTGGAGCTACAGGAGTCCAATTGGTGCGCTCTCAATTGCGTTGGAAATTAGACATCCAGGGCTTTCTAGCAATATATAATAGTCTATTCTTTGCCCGAGTTTAAATGATGCAAACTGGCGTTCAACACCAGCTTTCTGCCCTATTCTGGAGTTAAACGCCAGAAACAGGTTGCAAAGCAGAGTTAAATGCCAGAAACAGGTTACAAACTGGCATTTAACTCCAAGGAAGACCTCTACACGTGTAAAGCTCAATGCTCAGCCCAAGCACACACCAAGCGGGCCCCGGAAGTGGATTTCTGCATCATTTACTTATTTCTGTAAACCCTAGTAACTAGTTTAGTATAAATAGAACTTTTTACTATTGTATTTTGATCGGGGGGGGGGGGAGGGGATCATCTTCGAATCTTCGGATTATCTTTTGATCCTTTGATCACGTTTGGGGGATGGCCTCACGGCCATGCCTGGACCTTCATCACTTATGTATTTTCAACAGTAGAGTTTCTACACACCATATATTAAGGTGTGGAGCTCTGCTGTCCCTCATGAATTAATGCAAAGTACTATTATTTTTCTATTCAATTCAAGCCTATTTATTCTCTAAGATATTCATTTGTACACAAGAACATGATGAATGTGATGATTATGTGACGCTCATCACCATTCTCACTTATGAACGCGTGCCTGACAACCACTTCCGTTCTATTTGTAATAACTTGAGTGCGTATCTCTTAGCCTCCTGGTTCATGACGCATGGTTGCCTCGCCTGACAACCGAGCCTTCCATTCCATGAGATCAGAGTCTTCGTGGTATAGGCTAGAATTATTGGCGGCCATTCTTGAGATCCGGAAAGTCTAAACCTTGTCTGTGGTATTCTGAGTAGGATCTGGGAAGGGATGGCTGTGACGAGCTTCAAACTCGTGAGTGCTGGGCGTAGTGACAGACAAAAAAGGATTACTGAATCCTATTCCAGTATGATCGAGAACCAACAGATGATTAGCCGTGCGGTGACAGCGCATTTTGGACCATTTTCACTGAGAGGACGGGATGTAGCCATTGACAATGGTGATGCCCAACATAAGCTTGCCATGGAAAAGAGTATGAAGGATTGGATGAATGCAGTAGGAAAGCAGAGATTCAGAAGGAACAAAAGCATCTCCATACGCTTATCTGAAATTCTCACCAATGAATTGCATAAGTGTCTCTATCCTATTTTATATTTTAATTATATTTTAATTATCAATTATCCATAACCATATGAATCTGCCTGACTGAGATTTACAAGGTGACCATAGCTTGCTTCAAGCCGACAATCTCCGTAGGATCGACCCTTACTCACGTAAGGTTTATTACTAGGACGACCCAGTGCACTTGCTGGTTAGTTGTGCGAAGTTGTGACAAAGAACTAAGATTATGATCGTGCGTATTAAGTTTTCAGCGTCGTTACCAAGGAATAAACCGTCACGATTTCTGCGCACTAGATCCAAATATAGCAGATAATCAAGTAGCATTTAATTATGCAATCACTTAGGCAATCCAAACAAGACCTTTAGATGCATATGATGCATGCCTATCTTAGTGGCTGATGAGTCTCATCTGTCGGTTATAGAGCCAACCCGACAAGTCCTGGTAGCTAACCATTGGACGGTCCCTCTGTCGTGCATCCACAACTCGAGTAATACTCAATCATAACATATTCATATTTATAATCATAATCATAATACAACACCCACTCTTGGTGTTTATCACGGGGGCGAGCTCATCCGGACCTTTCACAGTGTCCGGCCACACTTACGACATAGGGTCAGCAGAATATCGAGTCTCCACCTGGAGTACGTGGTGGCTAGTCACTGCTTTCACCCAGGGAAACTCGTATCTCAGATAATCATTTCACCTCCATCCATACACATTCCATAATCATTTCTTATAACCATATCATCACTCATCATAACCCGGGGCAAGTGGGACGGAACCACAACCCTTGCGTCCACTAGGGAGCCTCTATACTAACCAACCTGGAGCAAGTAGGGCGAAACCACAACCCTTGCATTTACCCAGGAGGTAAGTTCTCATATACCCAGAAGGAACCAAGGAGGGGATCCTGACCTCTCACCATCTTACTGGAGGCGATTTTACAATACCAGGAGGAATAAAGAAAGGGGATCCTCACCTTCCACCATCTTTTTGGGGTCGCACTTTCGAGAAAGAGAACTCAAGATACAATAATCATTCACATTCACATTTTCATTTCTAGCCATAATTTGCAATTTATCACAGCGATTCGGCTTAAAATCACAATTCATAATCAGCCATAAACCATAATCACACATAGCCATTCGGCTCATATCACACACAGCCATTCGGCTCATATCACATACACTGCCATTCGGCTCATATCTTATACACAATCCTTTGGCTCGTTCCATATACTCAGACATTCCACCATCCTCCTCAACAACTCATAACCTCATCATCAATCATGACTTCTCACTGTATCCCCTTTCTTCATCCACAAGTTACCCTCTTCCCTAGCTTCCTCTCAATCACTAGGCATTCCATATCAATTCAAGATCTAAGGGATGAGATTGGGGGTTTATAAGTGTGAAATAACACCTCGAAAGGTTACAAGCTTGTTGGGAATGTGAAAGACTTGAAAATAAAAGCTTTAGAAAAGAACTGGGACGCGTGCATACGCACAGTGGTGTGCGTGCGCACGCCCAGAAGTATTTTTAAAAGTGTGCGTACGCATAGGTCTGTGCGTACGCACAGAAAGCAAAATCTTCATGGTGGGGCGTGCGCACAACGTGTGCTAGCGCTACCACTAGCGTGCCAATCCCAACGTGTGCGTACGCACAGGGCTGTGCGTACGCACAGCTCGCAAAACTCCCTTGGCCATGTACGCGCACAGAGTGTGCTGGCGCTCCCAGCAGCAGCCTCATTTCCACTTGTGCGTACGCACGGTGCTGTGCATGTGCACAGGCCTCAAGATTCCATAGGTTGTGCGCGCGCACAGGGCTGTGCGTGCGCACGCAACCCAGAACTCACAAATTCTGTAGAATTTGCAAAATTCAGAACTTTGACTCAAACTTCCAACGATCATATCTCTTTCCACAAAATTCAGATTTCACCCAAATTTAAACCATTTTAAAGCTTATAAAATTATCTTTCAATTAATATAAAAATCATCAAATTCCGAAAATAATAGCTCAAGATATGATCCGTTGAAGTTCATCAAAGTTCTATTTTTACCAAAACTTATAAACTCCCAAGTTTCAAAACATACACTTCTAAATCTCATTCAAAATCAACCAAAACTCAACCATTCCAATATCAATCATATTCCAACTTCCCAATCCAATCCACAACCTACCAAATCCTCATCCTTCATCAATCACAACTTAATAATTCAATCTCAACACACATTCAACATTCAAATTTCAACCACATTCAATATCTTGAATTTCCACAATATACAAAACACTTTATCAATCTCTTATGACAAATTCATCATCAATTCCACTATCAACATAATACCAAAAATAACTTCATTTCACTAACCATCAAACATACACACCAAGGCATACATATCTTGCATACAACATCTCATCAAGCCTCCAAAAACCAATATCCACATAATCATGCCACAATTTCAACAACCAATCAATCATCATCACAATTTCCATTCCTATTGATGAGTGGATAATTTATACGCTTTTTGGCATTGTTTTTAGTATCTTTTTAGTATATTTTAATTAGTTTTTATTATATTTTTATTAGTTTTTAAATAAAAATCACATTTCTGGACTTTACTATGAGTTTGTGTGTTTTTCTGTGATTTCAGGTATTTTCTGGCTGAAATGAGGGACCTGAGCAAAAATCTGATTCAGAGGCTGAAAAAGGACTGCAGATGCTGTTGGATTCTGACCTCCCTGCACTCGAAGTGGATTTATGGAGCTACAGAAGCCCAATTGGCGCGCTCTCAATTACGTTGGAAAGTAGACATCCTGGGCTTTCCAGCCATATATAATAGTTTATACTTTGCCTAAGATTTGATGGCCCAAATCGGCGTTCCAAGTCAGCATAGAAATTCTGGCGTCAAAACGACAGAACTGGCATAAAAGCTGAAGTTAAACGCCCAAACTGGCATAAAAGCTGGCGTTTAACTCTAAGAAAAGTCTCTACATGTGAAAGCTTTAATGCTCAGCCCAAGCACACACCAAGTGGGCCCGGAAGAAGATTTCTGCATTAATTACTTATTTCTGTAACCTTAGGCTACCAGTTCTCTATAAATAGGACCTTTTGCTATTGTATTTGAATCCATCTTTGATTAGTCTTATGCTATCTTAGACCTTTATGGGGGCTGGCCATTCGGCCATGCCTGAACCTTTTGTTCTTATGTATTCTCAACGGTGGAGTTTCTACACACCATAGATTAAGGTGTGGAGCTCTGCTGTTCTTCATGAATTAATGCAAAGTACTATTGTTTTTCTATTCAACTCAAGTGTATTTCTTCTCCAAGATATTCATTCGCACCCAAGAACATGATGAATGTGATGATTATGTGACACTCATCACCATTCTCACCTATGAATGTGTGCCTGACAACCACTTCCGTTCTACATGCAAACAAGCTTGAATGTGTATCTCTTGGGTTTCTAATCTAAGATTAGAACCTTCGTGGTATAGGCTAGAATTATTGGCGGCCATTCCTGAGATCCTGAATGTCTAAACCTTGTCTGTGGTATTCTGAGTAGGATCTGGGAAGGGATGACTATGACGAGCTTCAAACTCGTGAGTGTTGGGCGTGTGACAGACGCAAAAGGATCAATGGATCCTATTCCAACATGATCGAGAACCGACAGATGATTAGCCGTGCGGTAACAGCGTGCGTAGAACATTTTCACTGAGAGGACGGGAAGTAGCCATTGACAATGGTGATGCCCAACATAAAGCTTGCCATTGAAAGGAGTATGAATGATTGGAAGAAGGCAATAGGAAAGCAGAGGTTCAGGAGGAACAAAGCATCTTCATACGCTTATCTGAAATTCCTACCAATGAATTACATAAGTATCTCTATCTCTATCTTTATTTTATGTTTTATTTATCTTTAATTAACAATCCTCCATAACCATTTGAA